>NC_092272.1:1007500-1187500 GCF_036320965.1 Panulirus ornatus | reverse complement strand
TTTTTCCTTTCCTTTTTCTTGGCAAAAAATACACAAAAAATTACCGCCAGACATGGCCATTAATTTTGGGACGCCATTTGCCGAGCCAGTTATCACGCCATCGTGCGGCTCATTTGGCTAGTTTGGAGAAAGAATTTACGCCAATTTGGCGTGAAAATAGCATGGCCACTTTGGCTAAGGATTGAGACACACACACACACATGCCAGATTAGTGCTTTATATAATAGTATTTTTAGGTGATTAGAGGAGTATTTTGCATGTCTTGTCACAATTCCAGTAGCTGTAATATCACTCTTTGTTAATAGCGTTTATACAGGGATGTGTTGTTGGATGTAGCCTGTTATTATTTTTTTTTTTTTTTATACTTTGTCGCTGTCTCCCGCGTTTGCGAGGTAGCGCAAGGAAACAGACGAAAGAAATGGCCCAACCCCCCCATACACATGTATATACATACGTCCACACACACAAATATACATACCTACACAGCTTTCCATGGTTTACCCCGGACGCTTCACATGCCTTGATTCAATCCACTGACAGCACGTCAACCCCTGTATACCACATCGCTCCAATTCACTCCATTCCTTGCCCTCCTTTCACCCTCCTGCATGTTCAGGCCCCGATCACACAAAATCTTTTTCACTCCATCTTTCCACCTCCAATTTGGTCTCCCTCTTCTCCTCGTTCCCTCCACCTCCGACACATATATCCTCTTGGTCAATCTTTCCTCACTCATTCTCTCCATGTGCCCAAACCATTTTAAAACACCCTCTTCTGCTCTCTCAACCACGCTCTTTTTATTTCCACACATCTCTCTTACCCTTACGTTACTTACTCGATCAAACCACCTCACACCACACATTGTCCTCAAACATCTCATTTCCAGCACATCCATCCTCCTGCGCACAACTCTATCCATAGCCCACGCCTCGCAACCATACAACATTGTTGGAACTACTATTCCTTCAAACATACCCATTTTTGCTTTCCGGGATAATGTTCTCGACTTCCACACATTTTTCAAGGCTCCCAAAATTTTCGCCCCCTCCCCCACCCTATGATCCACTTCCGCTTCCATGGTTCCATCCGCTGACAGATCCACTCCCAGATATCTAAAACACTTCACTTCCTCCAGTTTTTCACCATTCAAACTCACCTCCCAATTGACTTGACCCTCAACCCTACTGTACCTAATAACCTTGCTCTTATTCACATTTACTCTTAACTTTCTTCTTCCACACACTTTACCAAACTCCGTCACCAGCTTCTGCAGTTTCTCACATGAATCCGCCACCAGCGCTGTATCATCAGCGAACAACAACTGACTCACTTCCCAAGCTCTCTCATCCCCAACAGACTTCATACTTGCCCCTCTTTCCAAGACTCTTGCATTTACCTCCCTAACAACCCCATCCATAAACAAATTAAACAACCATGGAGACATCACACACCCCTGCCGCAAACCTACATTCATTATTATTATTATTATTATTATTATTATTATTATTATTATTATTATTATCAGTAGTAGTAGTAGTAGTAGTAGTAGTAGTAGTAGTAGTAGTAGTAGTAGTATTAGTATTATTATTATTATTGTCATTATTATTATTATTATTATTATTATTAGTAGTAGTAGTAGTAGTAGTAGTATTAGTATTATTATTATTATTGTCATTATTATTATTATTATTATTATTATTAGTAGTAGTAGTAGTAGTAGTAGTAGTATCGGTATTATTATTATTATTATTATTATTATTATTATTATTATTATTATTATTATTATTATTATCATTATTAATATCATTATTATTATTATTATTATTATTATTAATATTATTATTATTATTATTATTATTATTATTATTATTATTATTGTTTTTGTTGTTGTTATTATTATTATTATTATTATTATTATTATTATTATTATTATTATTATTATTATTACTATTATCATTATTATCATTATTATTATTATTATTCCTATTTAGTTGCTTATGCTAAAATTGGACATCGTTGGTATGCTCTTTTATTCATCTGTAATTATTTGACGTAGTTATAGGATGATTATATGATTTGGAATTATATAATTTCATCATTTATGATTGCTGCAGGCGCCAGTTTTCTATGAGATTCGTGGTGTGGCCCAGGACCACTTTCTATGAGTGTCTTGGTCTAAACCAGGACCATTTTCTGTGAGTCTTGGTCTTAACCAGGACCATTTTCTATGAGTCTTGCTCTAAACCAGGGCCATTTTCTATGAGTCTTGCTCTAAACCAGGGCCATTTTCTATGAGTGTCCTGGTCTTAACCAGAACCATTTTGTATGAGTCCTGGTCTTAACCAGGACCATTTTCTATGAGTCTTGGTCTTAACCAGGACCATTTTCTATGAGTCGTCGTCTTGACCAGGACCATTTTCTATGAGTCCTGGTCTAAACCACCATTTTCTATGAGTCCTGGTCTTAATCAGGACCATTTTCTATGAGTCCTGGTCTTAATCAGGACCACTTTCTATGAGTACTGGTTCCTAACCAGATCCATTTTCTATGAGTCCTGGTTCTTAACCAGATCCATTTTCTATGAGTCTTAGTCTGAACCGGGACCATTTTCTATGAAAGATTGCTCGTACGACCACAGACTTTTCTGAAGGCTCTTGCCACCCCGAAGGCTCTCCGGCACATCCAGTCGCAGGGGAATGTGGACTTCCTTGAAGTGCGAACTTCTCTGACGAGGGACAGAGTGACCCTCCACTTGAGGAATAGCTTCGAAGTAGGTGGAGACTGGTGAAGAGATGACCGAAGTGGCTTGTTATACGAGAGACAGTTGCTCTGATTTTCCCTCCCCCATTTGAACTGTTTGCTTGTTAGTCCCTCACCAGTCAAGATATATATCTCGCTTTTCGTCTTACTGTAGCTTGTTAGAGTGTGCTTGCCTGTTAGAGTGTGCTTGTATATGGTTGCGAGCCACGTCTTCAAGCACAAGTCTGTTGCTGTATACGAAGACATGTTTCATGGCATCCCCTTGGAAACATGATGGTATGATTTGATGTGTTTTTTTTTTTTAACTCGATCTATAAGGGTCAGGTCAAAGGCCTGCATGACCTTGATGTGTCAGGTCAAAGGGTTGGGTGACCTTGATGTATTAGGTCAAAGGGTTGGGTGACCTTGAGGTGTCAGGTCAAAGGGTTGGGTGACCTTGGTGTGTCAGGTCAAAGGCCTGCGTGACCTTGAGGTGTCAGGTGAAAGGCCTGTGTGACCTTGAGGTGTCAGGTCAAAGGTCTGCGTGACCTTGAGGTGTCAGGTCAAAGGCCTGTGTGACCTTGAGGTGTCAGGTCAAAGGGTTGGGTGACCTTGATGTGTCAGATCAGAGGCCTGCGTGACCTTAATGTGTCAGATCAAAGGCCTGCGTGACCTTAATGTGTCAGGTCAAAGGCCTGTGTGACCTTGAGATGTCAGGTCAAAGGCCTGCATGACCTTGATGTGTCAAGTCAAAGGCCAGCATGACCTTGGTGTGTCAGGTCAAAGGCCTGCATGACCTTAATGTGTCAGGTCAAAGGCCTGCATGACCTTAATGTGTCAGGTCAAAGGCCCTCATGACCTTGAGGTGTCAGGTCAAAGGCCTGCGTGACCTTGATGTGTCAGGTCGAAGGCCTGCGTAACCTTGATGTGTCAGGTCAAAGGCCTGCATGACCTTAATGTTTCAGGTCAAAGGCCTGCATGCCCTTAATGTGTCAGGTGAAAGGCCTGCATGACCTTAATGTGTCAGGTCAAAGGCCTGCATGACCTTAATGTGTCAGGTCAAAGGCCTGCGTGACTTTGATGTGTCAGGTCAAAGGCCCTCATGACCTTGATGTGTCAGGTCAAAGGCCTGCGTGACTTTGATGTGTCAGTTCAAAGGCCCTCATGACCTTGATGTGTCAGATCAAAGGCCTGGATGACCTTAATGTGTCAGGTCAAAGGATTACGTCAAAGGCCAGGTCATAGATTCTTGCTTAAGAGAATCTTAAAGTTGTGCTTAAGGGATAAGTGTCATAGTGTTATATTTAAGTCAGAAAAGTTTTCTTAACTTTTCCGTAATGTCTTGTGTCTTCGTATATCCATTTCGTCTCTTTTCTGGGTACTATTCTGTACAATGATGACCTTTCCATCACATAAGGTAGCCTGTGAAATGGGTTTACTTTCACGAATGGTTAAAACAAATTACCACATTATCATAGGTTATTGCAGTTTTATCCCTCCCCCATCAGTTAAAGATGATAAAAATGTACAAATAAATATTACATTATAGTTACATCTTTCACTGGGTTATATATCAGTGTTCACATTAAAAAAAAAGAAATGATCGAATGTTCGTCAATCACATTCTACAAATGTAAATGCCATGGATTTGTTCTCAGCCATCAGAATGTACGTATGTATACACGGCACAACAATTATCTTTACACTCATAGGTACAAAATACGACAGGACCAAAAAAGTCTTTGAGCGTCTCAACCTCTCGCCAAGTTCTTTGGTCTAAAGATGATTTTTGTGTTGTGTTAGCGTATATAGTACACCCATCTTCACTTTTTTTTTTTCTAATAGAGCTTCCATGGTATCTATTCAGCCATAGAAAACGCTATAGAAAAGAAAAAAAAAGACGTGGTTAACACCATGAATAGGAAGCCACAGCCAACTATCCCTCGTGACGCTATGGTTCTAATGAAGCAAGTTTAGCGGGTGTTCTGGCTGGCATATTGGAGTGGTAGTGGAGAAAGGGCAAGTTAGCACGTTAAATAATAATGCCTTATCGGATAGCATGTCGAGGGTGAGGTAGTAGAGGGCATTGAGCTACTGCAGGTGCAGGAGTATGGTGGGGGAAAAGGTAAAGGAAGGTACGTTGGGTAAGACCGAGGCTTGGAAAGGAGGGACTGTGATGGTGTTGGTGGTGGTGGTAAGAGGCGTCGGACGAAGCAAGAGCGACTTGGAGCTCCTGCAGAAGGTGTGGAGGTCCCACAGCGAAACCTAGCCGAAGGTGGACGTCGGAGGATGAGGCACCAGAGAGAAACCTACCGAAGGTGGACGTCGGAGATGAGACACCAGAGAGAAACCTGCCGAAGGTGGACGTCGGAGGATGAGACACCAGAGAGAAACCTGCCGAAGGTGGACGTCGGAGGATGAGACACCAGAGAGAAACCAGCCGAAGGTGGACGTCGGAGATGAGACACCAGAGAGAAACCAGCCAGGAAGATGAGAACGTCAGAGAGTCTCGCTAGGACATCTTCTGACGGAGACATCAAAAAGGGCAGCTTGAACCTTGAGTCACATCGCCAACATTTCAGGTACAGGAGTGTTACAGCTGCCTGACTGCTTTGCTGTGTTGTTGTGTGAGATCAAACCTCCCTACAGCTCAGGAGGTGCGGGCCCTAGGCTCTAGGGCGTTCCAACTGTTGATGAGGGACCTAAGCACTGGGCCTTGGGGGGGTAGTTGGGCATGTTATCCCACCCAACCTCCCACGAGAGCCAAGGCTCCCTCTGGGGATACCCAGGGTACTTTTAAGGCCTGTGAGGTCAGGTCTGTGATGTGGGGGGCAGCTATTTCCCCAAGGGAATTTAAGAATCGTTGAAGTTTAATGTCGTATGCGTCTGACATTCCCTCACAGCTGGTGAATTAACTGGTGGACTTAAAACAATGTTGCGTCCACCTGCGACAGCTTTTGATCTGCTACAGCCAGCAGTGAGTGTAGGGTGTTAAGAAATGACCACAGCAGGTGTAGCAGATGTGTAGGATGGGCTAGCAAGACATATTTCCTGTGTTAGGTCAGGTGAGGTGACAGGCTGTTCCCTGTCACCCAATAAAAACGTCATAATAAAAGTAACAATTGTAGGGTGATCCTAGTCGTATTAACCATTTATTATATTTCGACTTGGTGTATTTCACTATTCACATAGTGTTTCTAGACTGTGCATGTACAAGTAGCTTTTAGAAATTAGGGTTTCTAGATGCACATATAGATTTTTGGGGGGACCTGCGCTAGGTGATCTATCTTTGGCTCCATCCATGCACATTCTTTGATAGGTTCTTGTTCTATGTGTATTTACTTTTTTGTGCCATCCAGCCCATCAAATGATATTGTACTTGGAGTGAGTTTTTTACGTATAAGCCTTCTTTACTGGCAAATAATTGTCAAATAATTTGATAGTTTTACTAGTTGCTGTCTTTGCATTCTTCCATTCCTTCTTATCTTTGGCTCCATCCATGAGCAATCTATGTTGGGTTCTTGCTATATTTGTATTATTATTTGTGCCATCCAGCCCATCAAACCCATTCATATTGTACTTGGAGTGATTCATTTACGTATAAACCTTCTTTACTGACAAATAATTGTCAAATAATTTGATAGTTTTACCCGTTTCTGTCTTTGCATTCTTCCAATCCTTCTATCTTTGGCTCCATCCATGAACAATCTATGTTGGGTTCTTGCTCTATTAGTATGTACTTTTTTGTGCCATCCAGCCCATCAAACCTAATGATATTGTACTTAGAGTGATTTTTTTCGTACTTGGAGTAAGTTTTTACGTATAAACCTTCTTTACTGACAAATAATTGTCAAATAATTTGATAGTTTTACCAGTTACTGTCTTTGCATTCTTCCAATTCCTTCGTCAGCAGGGAACTATTCTTTGATTCTTAGTTTCCTGTAGTGCCCTTCAGTGTTTAGATATTTTTATAAGATGATCAGTATCTTCCCTGTCTTTGTGTATGTAAATGTGACATTAAATATGTTCACTACATGTGGGAAAGTAGTAAGGTAAGAAAAAGAAAAGAGAAAGCTGTTTTGTGTGTGTATGTTTGGGGGTGTGTATGTGTATGTTTATTGGTGAGTGACGAGGCCTAGCTCTTCTCCCCCAGACTGACCATGGATGGAATTAGCGGACCACAGGACAGCCTGCAGGGGAAGCCACGGGCCAGGTAACACAGCAGGAAGGGTCCTCTTGGCCATGTCGTCTCAAAGGGCGGCCACTCGTGCGCACACAAGGGCCACGACCTCCAGAAGGGGTTTGACCACTTCTCATCCCTCCACCAGGCGACTTCGCCCGGAGGCTAAGACTTCTACCATTAATATGGATGTGAGTTTTGGACCCGAGATGCTTTATTACATATATAAAATACACTTTATTTACTTTTCTTTTGGAAAAGTAAAAAAAAAATGGGATGGATTTCCAGCCATTTAAAAAAGGAACAGAGAAGGGGGCCAAGTGAGGATATTCCCTCGTATGGTTTAGTCTTTTGTTCTTCACCCTACCTCGCTAATGCGGGAAATGGCGAATATGTATGAAAAAAAATGAATAAAATACACATTCACCTCATATCCTAAACCTAGATTAGATATTTGTAATCCACTTGCCACTAGAAGTAGTAATTTAAATAAGAAAACGTCGATTTACCTGAATTGTATCGTGGTTTTTCTATTTTAACGTGTGTTATAGTCAATAAATCTATTCGTATACATTAAGGATATTGCTTCAGGCATTTCCAGCACGCTACGCCTGAAAAAAAATATGTACATACAGTGTAGTGTTAGTAATTTGAGTGATATAAGAACAAAGCCAAGGTCAATTGGGTGAAGTGACCCCCAATATAGTTGCATGACGAAGCATGTAGAAAACGGAGGTCCAATTCCATCACAGGAATTTTGCCTTTTTATTTTCATCTCTGTCTATCCAGGGCTATAGGCTTATTATTTTTATATACATTAGAACACTAATAATTCAGATTATGTGAGAGTAAGGCATAGGATGCATTAAGAGAAGTATATTTATAGCCTTGAAATGTTGGGTAATGTTTACGGTGGAATCAAAGCATTAAGTGCAATATATCCGACTCCCATAAGAATATTTGGGTTTATGTAATCCTCTATGCCCTATATATAATTCCCAAGGAACTGTGTGTGAGGAACGCGGAAAATCAACAGTAATTTAGTCTTACAGCAGTATTACCTCTCAAAGAATGGATAGTGATGGGAAAAAAAATGGCCATACGCCATGCAATAGTAATTAAAGTTGCCACGAATTCTCTTGTGCATCATTTAGGTAGATATTTGTAGTGATTTAATCCAGCATTATATAGGATGTTTCTTATATCCTCTATACAGTTAATCTTCATGTTGTCCTTGATGATTAAGAGCTTAATGTAACCCTTGGGGATTAATATTCACCACCAGGGCCACACTAGTGTTGAGGGAGATTATAATAAACAACTATAAGATTTTCAGGACTAATATTGGTGTCTGTGGCCACAGTGGTGTAAGTTAAGACCCGAGAGTTCCAAAGTCTACCCAAGTGACTATGTCATGTCTCCCAACAGCTGGACGCCATTCGAACTCGTCGTGCTCGCCTTCAGGCCCTGACCGCCTCCATCAGGCTACCTCCTCTCACTCCCGTCAATACCCTGGGGACGCGTCGATCCCCCGTGTACGATAGAACACCACACAGAGGTCTGCCATCTGGGGAGCGACGCCTACGGCTTCGACCGAAGGCGAACCTTCCAAGTTCAGCAGCTTCCGTGAGGGCGCGGTCAGGGGGTACTAAGTTGCCGGCCCTTTCCCTCCCTCCTATGACGTTAGTGCCTCTCTCGTGCATGATTGGGGATATATCTATTCATCTATCTATATGTCTATCTGTCTATCTATCTATCTGATGCCTGTTTCCAATTGGAACTCCATCAAGGGGGTGAACAAGGCAATTGAGTTGTCATAACAGTGAACTCCAGTTGGGGTTCTGCTGGCCATGTAGGTTAAATGAGAAGTAAAATGTATAGAATTATTGTCTCAGGGGCTTGTGTTTTAGTAACCTGCAACTTTCTACCATGTTAACTTTTAATTGTTGTGCAATGAAGGTTTATGCGTATTTGGATAATGTTGTGGTAAGTTTGTTTTTTTTTCCCAGTAGGTCTTTTTTTTTTTATATGGGTCTTACCCATGGATTACAGATATCAGGTCTCATCCTGGGCCTTTGTCTAGTGACTTTGGCATTGAGATATTTTATGTACAACTGTTTTCAGTCTAAGAGTGGGCAGTCCACTGCAAAGTAATGGCACATGAGAATTTAAGCCGTACAGTGTCTTTCTGCCTTTCAGTTTTGTTTCATACACCCTTGCCCCTCATCTTGAATTTTTTTTGTACGGGAATTCAGATACTAAAATTTCAAGGCTTTTTCAGTTTATATTACAAACATATTGATTACTCTTGTGCAATATGTATGCTGCGTTTTGTGTCTTCGACTCTTGCCTATCGACTCTGACTTCTATGAAATCTCATTGGTGTTATTTCATGTAAACCAAGTTTGCCAAGCTTCTGAAGTTTCTACTAGAACACTGGCTTTCTCTAGTGCTGTAGGTATTAAAGGCTTTTTTTTTTTTCTAAATAGCATTGACCAGTAACCTTTATATAGTGACTGTCACTGTAGGACTCTTGTATTTTTTTATATAGTGACTGTCACTGTAGGACTCTTGTATTTTGGAAGTGATTTGGCTTTGTGCATCATTCTGAAAACTTTATAGAGGTAATTTACAGCACAGTGGCTATTAGTCTTGATGATTGTGTGGAAGCTAGTGCGTGTGGACAATTACAACAGGCCCATATGGATAGTGGAATGATTGAAGCCCTCACATTCCCCATTCTCAATAATTTGGAGTAAATAATCTCCCACCCTACCCATATTCCTAACCACTGTCACTACTCTCTTAATATTATGGATTTGTTTTTCACCTCTAGTCCATCCTGCTGTAAATACATTATCTCTCCTCTCAGTTGGTTTATCTGATTGCACTCTCATGAAGGTATCTTTCCCCTTCCAGCAGCCCCTTCTAAGCATAAATACTGCACCTCAATAAAGCTAGCCAGAATAACACATAAATTCATTTGTGACTCTCCTTGGGTAAATTACTGTCTCATATTTGGTAATGCTTCTTTCTCCGCCAAACACATGGCAGAGGTTATTCTTGCTGGAATGGAAGCATTTATCTCCTTTTCCTCCAAGAGAACCTCTTCATCCACTCCATGGTTCAGCCGTTCCTTTTCTGAGACCATTCAGGCAAGGGTTCAGGCATATCGAGTTGGAAAACTGTACTTCCTCCAACTTTTATCACTGCTCATAATGAGGTGAAGCATTCCTTTATTCAAAGGAAGTCTGATAATCTCTTCTCATAATCCACCAGTAGGTCTTTCTGGTCTTTAGGTAAGGGCAAAAGGCCTCTGAGAGGAATTTTATGAGGGGGAACAGTTTATTTCAGGTCTCCCTCCCTTCTCCGTTAGTCATCCAGTTTTTACGCACTACAGTTTTATGCCATGAGCTGTGAGGCCGAGAAGGGTATGGAAGATGTCTACTTCACATGTGCTTTAAGAATGTTTTAACTCTGGAGGCTTACACAGAATGTGAATGCTAATCTTCACTACATGCAAAATAATTTTTGAGATCCCATGAAATTCCTGGGTCCCCTTTTGGACACTTGGGCCCAGGAACAGTATACCCCCTACACCCCCCCCCCCCTCTTATTAGCCGTGTAAGGGCATACCTAACAACTTCTGTAACTCTAACTTTTCTTCACTTTTCCATTCTGATGGTACTATTGCTGTCGCTCCCGTAAACAAAGCAACTCTCTTTGGTTCCCATTTCTCCTCCAGCTCCACCTTGGATGACTGTAACATTCCTTCACCCCTCTGATGCTCCTCTTACTAATCCTATGCCGCTTCCAGTCATTTCTTTTTAGAATGTCCAAAGAGTGCTTCATCCTCTGGACACAAAAAAAGCTTATGATCCTGATGACATCCATCCCATGTCCTGAAAGAGTGTGCCTCTGAACTTGCACCTGTGTTTGCCTGTCTGTTCTGTTTCTGTTTAGAAACCAAAATTTTTCCATCTTGGAACCATACAGTGATATATCCCATCCCTAAGATGGGTGACTGTTCTGACCCCTCTAATTATTGTCTATTGCTTTGACATCTACCATTTCATAAGTCTTTGAGTTCCTCCTCAACTCTCATATCCTTAAACACATTGAAAATCACAGTCTTCTCTCAGATCACCAGTATGGCCTCCTTAAGGTGAGATCCACCGGTGTGTAAGATGTGTAAGATGGGTGACTGTTCTGACCCCTCTAATTATTGTCTATTGCTTTGACATCTACCATTTCATGAGTCTTTGAGTTCCTCCTCAACTCGCATATCCTTAAACACATTGAAAATCACAGTCTTCTCTCAGATCACCAGTATGGCCTCCTTAAGGTGAGATCCACCGGTGATATTCTTTCCTATCTTACTAATGTCTGGTCATCATCCCTGAAAGACTTTGGGGAACCATGTGTAGTTGCCCTTGACAAATCTAATGCTTTTGACCGTGTGTGACATCAGGGTCTCACCTCTAAGCTCCCCGCTTTTGGCTTCCCTCCCTCACGTTGCTCTTTGATATCTAGCTTCCTCTCTGGCCGATCTATGTCTGTGGTTGTTGATGGCTCAACCTCCCCCTTTCCTCCATCAACAGTGGTGTCCCTTAAGGTTCTTTCCTGTTCCCTACACTTTTTCTCCTTTTTTCAATGATTTTCTCTCCTCCTCAAATAATCCAGTGCATTCATACGCTGACTTGAACTGGATATCTCAGTGGGGTAGAAAAATCTTATTAAGTTTAATGCCTCCAAGACCCAGTCTCTTTCCATCTCTCTATTAAAAACTCATCACAACTCTCGTCTCTCCTTTGACAGTTCTGTAATTCCACCTCTTGACTCAGTGAACATACTTGTTATTACTATAATATCCACTCTTCCGTGGAAACCACACATTATTGGAATAGCTAAGTCTGCCTCTAAGAAACAGGGTGTCTTGTTTAGATGTTGAAACTTCTTCTCTTCTGAATAATTGTTCCCTTTATGCAAGGGATTGATTCGTCCTTTTATGGAGTGCTGCTTTCACATTTGCGGTGGTTCTATCTCTGAGTGCTTATTTGACAGAGTTGAGTCAAAAGTGATATGACATAAGTTGTCCTAGGCCAACTTTCACACTTGACTCCCTTGCCCAGTGCCACAATGTTGATTCACTTTCCCTCTTTTGTAGGTGTTACTTTGGTTTTTGCTCCTGAGAGCTGGCTGCTTGTGTGCACCACCACTAGCTAGACCACATGTTACTTGGCAAGCTGCTATATCACATGATTATTGTGTGGCCTGCAGCAACTCAAGGGTGAGCCGTTTTTCTTTCCCTACATGTCGAAGCCTTCAAACTCTGTACCCTCGTATGTCTTCCTCAATAACTATGGCCTAAAACGTTTCAAAATACAGGTCTTTCACTTCCTTCTAGATTTGTAAATGCTTAAGGGTCCCTTGTCTTTTCTTTTTCCATTTCATAATTCTCTATATATCACTTAAGCCCCAGCCTTGATGTGGACTTTTGTCTATGACTGGAGCCTTCAAACATAAATAGAAATAGGTTCTGCAAGCCACACAAGAATTTGTGTATGGACTTATTGGTAGAGTATAACATATTTTGTTTATTATTGTTTATAGTCAGTGTAGACTTTGATCTTAACCTTGGTTATTTTTTATTATTCAAGAAGGCTACTAATTTTTTTATTATTTAAGATGGCTAATAATCAGAAACTAAAGACACATAGTGTGTTTGTACATGACCGCTTAAAGTGACATAATATTCATTACTGTTTTTTTATTTTTGATATTTGCTTCATGACTTTGATGGTACAATTCAGCATATAACTCAAGAAAGAGGAGCTTTAGCTGGGGTTCAATATCTCCCAGTTCTTTCTCAAGTAAACTTACAGTTTCTAATTTTGCTCACTATTCTAGAACAGCTATGGTGAGTCATACATTTTTACCTAACAACATTTTGTTGCCTCTGTTTTTACATTTTTACCCATGTTTTAAGCTTTTTGCTCCCTCGAATTGGTGAACTGACTTCTTAGAAGTCTTATCTCTGTAATTTTTGTTGTTTGGTAGTTTACCGAGAACTATGGTGGTTTTGCAGAGTTGCTCGGGTTACAGGAAGTTTGTCTGATGGTGAATATTTTGTTTAATTTTTGGTTAGGTTCATACAAGTCTAATGAATGACAGAAGTCAAGGTATTGTTAGATATGGCAAATTTTTCAGTAAAAAATAGATAATATATGTGTGGGCTTGTCTACTATATAGCAGATAATGCTTAATAGAGTAATGGGATTATGTTGGTTAGGTTAGATTAGATCCACATCAGAGTTTACAGTACAGTCATCACCTATCTTTATTACATGAAGTTCAATTTATTTTTTTTTTTTTTTGCCCCAGCAGTCCATATCACAACCCTCTACCTGAAATAGGCCATGCGAGGGAGCAGGTAGAAAGGAAAGCTGAAGATGAAAAGCACTTGGATTACACCAAAATTGAATCTCCACCTCCACCAACTTATGAAGAATCCCAAAATGTCCATCAGTTGGTGGAAGAAATCCCACAAGAGGCCAGAGTGGAGACCTCGCCACCCTTGAATTCTCCAGATAGTCATGAGGTACAAGACTTCGTAATTGTTGGTTAGATCTGAGACTGTTGGTTAGATCTGAAACTGATAACATGATGCATAGATACAACCTAGGAAACTTGAGTACAGTTTATGAAGATTTTTTTTTTTTTTTTTTTTTTAGACTTTGTCGCTGTCTCCCGCGTTTGCGAGGTAGCGCAAGGAAACAGACGAAAGAAATGGCCCAACCCCCCCCATACACATGTACATACACACGTCCACACACGGAAATATACATACCTACACAGCTTTCCATGGTTTACCCCGGACGCTTCACATGCCTTGATTCAATCCACTGACAGCACGTCAACCCCTGTATACCACATCGCTCCAATTCACTCTATTCCTTGCCCTCCTTTCACCCTCCTGCATGTTCAGGCCCCGATCACACAAAATCCTTTTCACTCCATCTTTCCACCTCCAATTTGGTCTCCCTCTTCTCCTCGTTCCCTCCACCTCCGACACATATATCCTCTTGGTCAATCTTTCCTCACTCATTCTCTCCATGTGCCCAAACCATTCCAAAACACCCTCTCCTGCTCTCTCAACCACGCTCTTTTTATTTCCACACATCTCTCTTACCCTTACGTTACTTACTCGATCAAACCACCTCACACCACACATTGTCCTCAAACATCTCATTTCCAGCACATCCATCCTCCTGCGCACAACTCTATCCATAGCCCACGCCTCGCAACCATACAACATTGTTGGAACTACTATTCCTTCAAACATACCCATTTTTGCTTTCCGGGATAATGTTCTCGACTTCCACACATTTTTCAAGGCTCCCAAAATTTTCGCCCCCTCCCCCACCCTATGATCCACTTCCGCTTCCATGGTTCCATCCGCTGACAGATCCACTCCCAGATATCTAAAACACTTCACTTCCTCCAGTTTTTCACCATTCAAACTCACCTCCCAATTGACTTGACCCTCAACCCTACTGTACCTAATAACCTTGCTCTTATTCACATTTACTCTTAACTTTCTTCTTCCACACACTTTACCAAACTCCGTCACCAGCTTCTGCAGTTTCTCACATGAATCCGCCACCAGCGCTGTATCATCAGCGAACAACAACTGACTCACTTCCCAAGCTCTCTCATCCCCAACAGACTTCATACTTGCCCCTCTTTCCAAGACTCTTGCATTTACCTCCCTAACAACCCCATCCATAAACAAATTAAACAACCATGGAGACATCACACACCCCTGCCGCAAACCTACATTCACTGAGAACCAATCACTTTCCTCTCTTCCTACACGTACACATGCCTTACATCCTCGATAAAAACTTTTCACTGCTTCTAACAACTTGCCTCCCACACCATATATTCTTAATACCTTCCACAGAGCATCTCTATCAACTCTATCATATGCCTTCTCCAGATCCATAAATGCTACATACAAATCCATTTGCTTTTCTAAGTATTTCTCACATACATTCTTCAAAGCAAACACCTGATCCACACATCCTCTACCACTTCTGAAACCACACTGCTCTTCCCCAATCTGATGCTCTGTACATGCCTTCACCCTCTCAATCAATACCCTCCCATATAATTTACCAGGAATACTCAACAAACTTATACCTCTGTAATTTGAGCACTCACTCTTATCCCCTTTGCCTTTGTACAATGGCACTATGCACGCATTCCGCCAATCCTCAGGCACCTCACCATGAGTCATACATACATTAAATAACCTTACCAACCAGTCAACAATACAGTCACCCCCTTTTTTAATAAATTCCACTGCAATACCATCCAAACCTGCTGCCTTGCCGGCTTTCATCTTCCGCAAAGCTTTTACTACCTCTTCTCTGTTTACCAAATCATTTTCCCTAACCCTCTCACTTTGCACACCACCTCGACCCAAACACCCTATATCTGCCACTCTGTCATCAGACACATTCAACAAACCTTCAAAATACTCATTCCATCTCCTTCTCACATCACCACTACTTGTTATCACCTCCCCATTTACGCCCTTCACTGAAGTTCCCATTTGCTCCCTTGTCTTACGCACCCTATTTACCTCCTTCCAGAACATCTTTTTATTCTCCCTAAAATTTACTGATAGTCTCTCACCCCAACTCTCATTTGCCCTTTTTTTCACCTCTTGCACCTTTCTCTTGACCTCCTGTCTCTTTCTTTTATACTTCTCCCACTCAATTGCATTTTTTCCCTGCAAAAATCGTCCAAATGCCTCTCTCTTCTCTTTCACTGATACTCTTATTTCTTCATCCCACCACTCACTACCCTTTCTAAACAGCCCACCTCCCACTCTTCTCATGCCACAAGCATCTTTTGCGCAATCCATCACTGATTCCCTAAATACATCCCATTCCTCCCCCACTCCCCTTACTTCCATTGTTCTCACCTTTTTCCATTCTGTACACAGTCTCTCCTGATACTTCTTCACACAGGTCTCCTTCCCAAGCTCACTTACTCTCAGCACCTTCTTCACCCCAACATTCACTCTTCTTTTCTGAAAACCCATACTAATCTTCACCTTAGCCTCCACAAGATAATGATCAGACATCCCTCCAGTTGCACCTCTCAGCACATTGACATCCAAAAGTCTCTCTTTCGCACGCCTGTCAATTAACACGTAATCCAATAACGCTCTCTGGCCATCTCTCCTACTTACATAAGTATACTTATGTATATCTCGCTTTTTAAACCAGGTATTCCCAATCATCAGTCCTTTTTCAGCACATAAATCTACAAGCTCTTCACCATTTCCATTTACAACACTGAACACCCCATGCATACCAATTATTCCCTCAACTGCCACATTACTCACCTTTGCATTCAAATCACCCATCACTATAACCCGGTCTCGTGCATCAAAACCGCTAACACACTCATTTAGCTGCTCCCAAAACACTTGCCTCTCATGATCTTTCTTCTCATGCCCAGGTGCATATCCACCAATAATCACCCACCTCTCTCCATCAACTTTCAATTTCACCCATATTAATCGAGAATTTACTTTCTTACATTCTATCACATACTCCCACAACTCCTGTTTCAGGAGTATTGCTACTCCTTCCCTTGCTCTTGTCCTCTCGCTAACCCCTGACTTCACTCCCCAGACATTTCCAAACCTCTCTTCCCCTTTACCCTTGAGCTTCGTTTCACTCAGAGCCAAAACATCCAGGTTCCTTTCCTCAAACATACTACCTATCTCTCCTTTTTTCACATCTTGGTTACATCCACACACATTTAGGCACCCCACTCTGAGCCTTCGAGTTTATGAAGATGTATTTACAATTATTACAACTATAGTATATTAAACCCAGGCAGGAATATGCCTCACTGTTTTCGTCTCTTCATTTAAGAAGTCAAGTAGAGCTTCAAGAGAAGCTCTAAGGTTATGCAGTAATATAGTATGTGTGCAAAAGGGAATAGATTATGAGGAAAGAAGAAAAGCCCATAATCTGCACTTATTGGAGGACATGATTACTATTTACGAATCCTTAGAGAAAGTGATGGTAACATCCATAGACTAGAATCACCCATATACTTGGGAATAATAGTGGTTGGCACTGAGGATGTAACTAAGGCATTGTTCATTGTCACCACAATGACCAAGTGGTTGAGGGAGATTCATTTAGGGTTTTCCCTCACCCTTGTATGGTTTTACTGACCATGCTAGAGGCTATGAAGTCCATACTGTTGGGCCAAGATTATAAAGTGGTGCAGCACTGTGTTATCGCTAAACTTTTGCTGCTCCTCATAAACATTGCAAACTCATCAAATATTCTTTTTGAAAAATAAGTCTCACCTTTACATTTTTGTCATCACCAGCAGTCATAAAAATGGAAAAAGTTGAATAATTTATTTTTGTGACTAAGATGATATTTCTTCATGGGATGAATTTAGAATGATTCTTTTAGGATTTCCTTAATAATGGTCACAATCTGTGCTAAATATGATACATGATTATGAATAAATTCTATGAGAGCTACGGGAGTGTCAGTTTCTCTTTATCTGTGTAAGCCCCTCAGTAATTTCATGAGTGTAGCAGTTTACACATTATGTTTAATGACTTTTATGATAACAACACATTTCTTTCTTTCAGCCTAGTTCAGCATCATTGGCAACAGCTGCTGAAGATGTAAGTCACCTGTGGTTTCCTTGAATCCAACACTTTGTTGCAAGTTTACATTTACTGGATGAAGCTTTGTCATTATTATTTACAGAAATCTTTTTTTCAAGTTCAATTTGTATATGTTAACCCTCTCAATTTCTCCTGTTGCCCTAAGTGTCTGTTATCTTTGTGTCTGTTTCTATTGTGAAAGAAAGCGCAGAGTACGCAGCAGTTGACCATGAGTTCCTTTAGTTTTTATTTATGGATTTTACTTATTTACATATACCATTTGGCTATCATAACGCTTCACCTTTTATGAAACATTTACATTATTTATTAATAGTTTTATGAATATCAGGTATGTGTTATTTATATATTATTATTCATTCTTGTCATCTATCTTGTAGATCACTTAGTGTGATTTCTTTCTCATATTGAAATTTTTTGAATACTCAGGATTATTACTGTATGATTGGTACCATATTTTTCTTCCCTCCAGCCCTGCAGGCCCACATCCACAACTGAGAAACAACCCGAGGTATGTTTATGAGGTCATTACATCGAATAGATGTTGAATCAGTCACTCGACCATTGAATTTTAATTTGTCTCATGAATATTTTATTGTATTCTCCTAAACCTAGACTTTTTGGTGGAAAAGAATGTTCGGTTTCAGGTCCACAGTATTCTCGGATTTGGGAGAAAAGTCCTTATCTTCCCAAACCCAGATTGTAACCTAAACCTGAGCTATATCATCTTACACCAGAACTGTTTGTTCAGAGTTTTGGATATATTTCTTGCTTAGAGAGAAATATTGTGCACCATGACTCATGTTGCTCAAACAAAATGTTCACAGCTCAGAATTACTTTTTTTTTACCTCTGCAATGTGGAGGTTATGGAGGGTATGGCATTCAAATTGTTTTGTTTTGGGAAAATACCAGGCAACTACTGACCAGGTAGGTACTACCACTTGGGTTTTGGGAGAGATAGTGGTTGCCCTGCATGTGGGAAGATGACATCCAACCCAAGTCTCACACACATTTTTTTTTATCATACACGACACATAGTTCACAAATATCCTTATTTCTTTTTACATTTTTTCTTGCTTTGCAAACTATAGGTTATGGGAGTCCAGTCATAACTGAACTCTCCGGCGCTGATTCAGAGTGGCACCACTGGTCAGAATGAGTTCGGCAGGATCCTGTGGCCCACTCGACCACCATCATGAGACTCCTACCTAATGTGTCTACCTAATGTTCCAACTTACTACTACTATTACCTAATCCTCCCAGCTAATGCTCCTATTCATTACTTCTACTGAATGTTTCTGCTAAAGCTCCTGTTGAACGTTCATACCTACAGCTTCTGTCTGTTGCTACCACTATTTTGCCAAAAGGCAGGGGTAACACATAGCATTCATCGCAGAGAATCTAGAATTACAAAGAATGGGTTGTGTGTTAAATGTTGTCAAGTGATATGTGTGACAAGGAGAGACTGTATGTTTGTGAACAAAATGCCATCAGTCTATTTGTAGGTGAGGCAGAAAGAAAAGACAGATACCTGGGTCAAAGGAGTGCAACTTGAAAACTACTGAAGTGCTGACTCACTAAGCAGCCATCACAAACCCTCCCAGTACCCAGAGGGTAGTGCCAGTAATATAACTCCCTACCTACTAGCTACTACCCTTCTTGCTTTTGCCCTTTTTCATTTAATGCCTGGCCTTGTTGATCTTTCCAGACCTTAATTGGAGCATTTTTCCCTTAAAGGAATAATATATGTATTATTTATTTTATTATTTATTTTATTATACTTTGTCGCTGTCTCCCGCGTTTGCAAGGTAGCGCAAGGAAACAGACGAAAGAAATGGCCCAACCCACCCCCATACACATGTATATACATACGTCCACACACGCAAATATACACACCTACACAGCTTTCCATGGTTTACCCCAGCCGCTTCACATGCCTTGATTCAATCCACTGACAGCACGTCAACCCCGGTATACCGCATCGCTCCAATTCACTCTATTCCTTGCCCTCCTTTCACCCTCCTGCATGTTCAGGCCCCGATCACACAAAATCTTTTTCACTCCATCTTTCCACCTCCAATTTGGTCTCCCTCTTCTCCTCGTTCCCTCCACCTCCGACACATATATCCTCTTGGTCAATCTTTCCTCACTCATTCTCTCCATGTGCCCAAACCACTTCAAAACACCCTCTTCTGCTCTCTCAACCACGCTCTTTTTATTTCCACACATCTCTCTTACCCTTACGTTACTCACTCGATCAAACCACCTCACACCACACATTGTCCTCAAACATCTCATTTCCAGCACATCCATCCTCCTGCGAACTACTCTATCCATAGCCCACGCCTCGCAACCATACAACATTGTTGGAACCACTATTCCTTCAAACATACCCATTTTTGCTTTCCAAGATAATGTTCTCGACTTCCACACATTCTTCAAGGCCCCCAGAATTTTCGCCCCCTTCCCCACCCTATGATCCACTTCCGCTTCCATGGTTCCATCCGCTGCCAGATCCACTCCCAGATATCTAAAACACTTCACTTCCTCCAGTTTTTCTCCATTCAAACTCACCTCCCAATTGACTTGACCCTCAACCCTACTGTACCTAATAACCTTGCTCTTATTCACATTTACTCTTAACTTTCTTCTTCCACACACTTTACCAAACTCAGTCACCAGCTTCTGCAGTTTCTCACATGAATCAGCCACCAGCGCTGTATCATCAGCGAACAACAATTGACTCACTTCCCAAGCTCTCTCATCCCCAACAGACTTCATACTTGCCCCTCTTTCCAAAACTTTTGCATTTACCTCCCTAACAACCCCATCCATAAACAAATTAAACAACCATGGAGACATCACACACCCCTGCCGCAAACCTACATTCACTGAGAACCAATCACTTTCCTCTCTTCCTACACGTACACATGCCTTACATCCTCGATAAAAACTTTTCACTGCTTCTAACAACTTTCCTCCCACACCATATATTCTTAATACCTTCCACAGAGCATCTCTATCAACTCTATCATATGCCTTCTCCAGATCCATAAATGCTACATACAAATCCATTTGCTTTTCTAAGTATTTCTCACATACATTCTTCATAGCAAACACCTGATCCACACATCCTCTACCACTTCTGAAACCACACTGCTCTTCCCCAATCTGATGCTCTGTACATGCCTTCACCCTCTCAATCAATACCCTCCCATATACTTTACCAGGAATACTCAACAAACTTATACCTCTGTAATTTGAGCACTCACTCTTATCCCCTTTGCCTTTGTACAATGGCACTATGCACGCATTCCGCCAATCCTCAGGCACCTCACCATGAGTCATACATACATTAAATAACCTTACCAACCAGTCAACAATACAGTCACCCCCTTTTTTAATAAATTCCACTGCAATACCATCCAAACCTGCTGCCTTGCCGGCTTTCATCTTCCGCAAAGCTTTCACTACCTCTTCTCTGTTTACCAAATCATTTTCCCCAACCCTCTCACTTTGCACACCACCTCGACCAAAACATCCTATATCTGCCACTCTATCATCAAACACATTCAACAAACCTTCAAAATACTCACTCCATCTCCTTCTCACATCACCACTACTTGTTATCACCTCCCCATTTGCACCCTTCACTGAAGTTCCCATTTGCTCCCTTGTCTTACGCACTTTATTTACCTCCTTCCAGAACATCTTTTTATTCTCCCTAAAATTTAATGATACTCTCTCACCCCAACACTCATTTGCCCTTTTTTTTCACCTCTTGCACCTTTCTCTTGACCTCCTGTCTCTTTCTTTTGTACATCTCCCACTCAATTGCATTTTTTCCCTGCAAAAATCGTCCAAATGCCTCTCTCTTCTCTTTCACTAATACTCTTACTTCTTCATCCCACCACTCACTATCCTTTCTAATCAACCCACCTCCCACTCTTCTCATGCCACAAGCATCTTTTGCGCAATCCATCACTGATTCCCTAAATACATCCCATTCCTCCCCCACTCCCCTTACTTCCATTGTTCTCACCTTTTTCCATTCTGTACTCAGTCTCTCCTGGTACTTCCTCACACAGGTCTCCTACTCGACCTACCTTACTTTATTTCTTCTTTATAATAATTCTAATTCAGACTTCCCCAGAACTTTTTTTTTAAAGGGGAAGTAAATGTTTATAGTTGTGTTACTGGAGTGATAGTTTTCATACATGGTGTTTTGACAAGAAAATAGTGAAATTGGAGAAAAAAATGTAGCTTAGACATTGAAGCTTATTGATACAGTGGTTAAATTGATGAGAACTACTATTGACGTTTGTGTAAATAAATTATACATTTCCTTTTTCCATAGCCAGAGGTTGAACCATTATGTGACATTCATTTTCTCATTCATTTCAAGCTAGAAGTTTCAGTTTTCTAAATTGTTTATTACATTTTTCATATGTATATATATGTATGTGTGTGTGTGTGTATATGTGCGTGTGTATGTGTATGTGTGTGTATGTGTATATGTATATATATATGTATATTATCCCTGGGGATAGGGGTGAAAGAATACTTCCCACGTATTCCTCGCGTGTCGTAGAAAGCGACTAGAGGGGACGGGAGCGGGGGGCCGGAAATCCTCCCCTCCTTGTATTAACTTTCTAAAATGGGAAACAGAAGAAGGAGTCACGCGGGGAGTGCTCATCCTCCTCGAAGGCTCAGAGTGGGGTGCCTAAATGTGTGTGGATGTAACCAAGACGTGAAAAAAGGAAAGATAGGTAGTATGTTTGAGGAAAGGAACCTGGATGTTTTGGCTCTGAGTGAAACGAAGCTCAAGGGTAAAGGGTAAGAGTGGTTTGGGAATGTCTGGGGAGTAAAGTCAGGGGTTAGTGAGAGGACAAGAGCAAGGGAAGGAGTAGCAATACTCCTGAAACAGGAGTTGTGGGAGTATGTGATAGAATGTAAGAAAGTAAATTCTCGATTAATATGGGTAAAACTGAAAGTTGATGGAGAGAGGTGGGTGATTATTGGTGCATATGCACCTGGGCATGAGAAGAAAGATCATGAGAGGCAAGTGTTTTGGGAGCAGCTGAATGAGTGTGTTAGTGGTTTTGATGCACGAGACCAGGGTTATAGTGATGGGTGATTTGAATGCAAAGGTGAGTAATGTGGCAGTTGAGGGAATAATTGGTATACATGGGGTGTTCAGTGTTGTAAATGGAAATGGTGAAGAGCTTGTAGATTTATGTGCTGAAAAAGGACTGATGATTGGGAATACCTGGTTTAAAAAGCGAGATATACATAAGTATACTTATGTAAGTAGGAGAGATGGCCAGAGAGCGTTATTGGATTACGTGTTAATTGACAGGCGTGCGAAAGAGAGACTTTTGGATGTTAATGTGCTGAGAGGTGCAACTGGAGGGATGTCTGATCATTATCTTGTGGAGGCAAAGGTGAAGATTGTATGGGTTTTCAGAAAAGAAGAGTGAATGTTGGGGTGAAGAGGGTGGTGAGAGTAATATATATATATATATATATATATATATATATATATATATATATATATATATATATATATATATATATTTCTTTTCTTTCATACTATTCGCCATTTCCCGCATTAGCGAGGTAGCATTGAGAACAGAGGACTGGGCCATTGAGGGAATATCCTCACCTGGGCCCCTTATCTGTTCCCTCTTTTGGAAAATTAAAAAAAAAGTGAGAGGGGAGGATTTCCAGCCCCCCGCTCCCTCCCCTTTTAGTCGCCTTCTACGACACGCAGGGAATACGTGGGAAGTATTCTTTCTCCCCTATCCCCAGGGATATATATATATATATATATATATATATATATATATATTTTTTTTTTTTTTCATACTATTCGCTATTTCCCGCGATAGCGAGGTAGCGTTAAGAACAGAGGACTGGGCCTTTGAGGGAACATCCCCACCTGGACCCCTCCTCTGTTCCTTCTTTTGGAAAAAAAAAAAAACGAGAGGGGAGGATTTCCAGCCCCCCCGCTCCCTTCCCTTTTAGTCGCCTTCTACGACACGCAGGGAATACGTGGGAAGTATTCTTTCTCCCCTATCCCTATATATATATAGATTTACACCCATAAACCCATAGACCTCACAACTGCTTCATTAGTAGGGTATGGTTTTACAATTAGATATAATGAATTATATATAACTTTGTTCTGTTTTTCGATGTTGTAGATTTTTTATTTCCCCAGACTACCACATCTACAGTAGTGGAGTCAGAAGATGAGAATGAGGTAAAGTACAAAAATGCAGTTCATACTTTTGATTCTTTTTAAATCTTATTCATTTCTTGCTTTTGTAAGGAGTTTTAAAACGTTACAGTTCAGCCCTGTAATAACATACTTGTCATAGCCATATCCTTCACTTTGTTCTGGAAACCCCACATAATGAACTATTGTGATATTTGATTCTTATTTCTTATAACTAGGCTTTAGAACCTTTTACTACCTCATGTTTTTTTTGCCAATCATACTTAGATCCTGATTAAAAGTCAAGCTGTCCACCTGCTCAGAAACCCTGTGATGCTTTTGCCTTTTTACATTCAATGCCTGGCCTTGAACATATAATATGTATGATTGCATGCACATAAACACGGAATAGATTCCAAAACTGTGTCATTAGTAGGATTTGGCCATACTGTTTGAAAATAGTCATGAATTATATATAACTTTTCTTGTTCTTTGATACTGTAATTTTGTCCTCCCCAGACTGCCAAACCTGCAACAGTGGAATCAGATTTGAGTGAGGTAAAGTACAAAAATGAAGTTTGCACTTATGTCTTGTTTTAAATCGCACTCATTTATTTTCTTATACATGCTCGCTATTTCCCGCATGAGTGAAGTAGCAACAAGAACAGATGACAGAGTCCTAAAGGGAAAAATCCTCACTCAGCTCCTTGCTTTGGTCTTTCCTTTGGAGAGTGATATAGGAAGTGAGGATTTCCAGCTACCCGCTCTCACCCCTCTTAGTTGCCCTCTACGACAAGCAGGGAATACATGTAATAATACATGTAATAACACGTTAGCCATAACCATATCCTTCCCTCTATTCTGGAAAGCCCACAGAATGAACATCAAGGAGTGCATTTCCCAAAAGTTGGGGGTGTCATAAAAGTACTGATTATTTTTCTTATTGACAGCTATTCCATATCCACATGGGTTTTATTTACATAAGTGTGGCGCATTGGTTGCACTTCTTATATGGCTTTTCTTCCACCCCTCTCTTAGCCAGAGAGTCTTCTGATAGTTCAAATCTCATGCTATTTCCTTCTTTCACCCATCCCTTACCGTTCACCTTGATGTTGCTGTCCCATCTCTTTTCTACAGGTCAGTTATGACTTATATGAGCCCTCCCCATGTAGGCCACCCACTAAGACCAGGACCTGTGGCACACTACTGGCTACTGCTTCCCTTAGGGTTGACCATTATACTACATTCTTCTTTTTCTCAAGCAGAAGAGCTATCGAATTCTCTTTCTTCTTTTATCTCTCCCTCTACCTGTAACCAACACAACTTTAAGAGTCAGGCCTATAAACACATGATGAGTTCAAATTTACATGTGGTTATTCTCATACTCTTAAATTTTCATTCATCTGAGTTGGTCACAACTAGGGCATATTTTTCCCTGTGCTATATTGACCACTGTAAAAAAAATATGAGACTCGATGGTCTCAGATGTAGTTTGATTTAAAGTAGAAATTCAGAGATAGGTGGATAAACCCATAGGTATTGAAAATGCTGAAGTGGGTGAAGGTAATACATGACATATCAACTGAACCTAAAGAATAGTTTGCAATTTTTGTATCTGCACAGGAAGTTGAATTTCACAGCTGCAGTAGAACATGATGTAAGCTGGTGTAGGTGTGTTTGTGTACATACATACATAGTATTAAAGACTTGCTACATATATACAAGGTTAAGAGATGGGGCAACATAAGTATAAAACTCTCTCCATAGCACACACAAACGTTAATCAACGGAAACACACTTATTAGGAAAGAAAGAAAACTACTTACATTAGCAAGCCTGGTTGCATCTCCATGATAGTTGGTTGAGACCCACATCAGACAAAGAAGAGAGGATAGGTATTGTCAATGGAAAATATAGCATGATTTTTCACTTCTCCAGCCTTCAGAAAGCAGAAAAAGTAAAAAAATTAGTAATGTATGTATTTTTTCTTATTTCATTGCTCCATAGACAATGCAGGTTAGGAACTGAGCACTCACTTTTTTGATTTATTAACCTTTTTTCATTTTTTCAGACAGAAGATGAGGCAGACTTCATCAAGATTGTGTCAGACATGGGAAGTAAGGACTTAGAGATACAGCTGATGGCTACCATCAAGGCCCGAAGTTTCTCTCTGAGATGGCTAATCCTCCTATAGATGAATTTCTTCATGCAGACATACTCACCCCTGCCTTGGATAACCTGAATAAGGAAATGTAATAGTCCAGAGGCTCTTAAGATTACAAATATATCAAAATTTTAGTATTTGTCATCTTTTTTAGTATTTATTCTTTTAATAAAGAGTCTTTTTCATATGGTTCTTTGATATGATTGTAGGGAAGGCTGGTAAATATATGGTCTATTTGGTGATTAGCGTATATGATAGAGTTACTTCTAGCAACTGAAAGTAGTTAACTATTTGATTTGGATTGCTGGTGACACTATGGGGCAGTCGTATTTATTTTACAATATAACCTCATTAAATCGTCATGGATGAAGGCAGTAAGTAAGTATGAATATGTTAGTAAAAGAGAAGAGAGAGGTGTTTGGACAGTTTTTGCAGGGAAGTAGTGCGAATGACTGGAAGATGTATAAAAGAAAGAGGCAGGAGATCGAGAGAAAGGTGCAAGAGGTGAAAAAGAGGGCAAATGAGAGTTAGGGTGAGAGAGTATCATTGAATTTGAAGGAGAATAAAAAGATGTGCATTATACATGACAGCTGGAGACTGAATGTGGACAAATGTGTCATTTTGTTGTCTTTTCCTAGCGCTACCTCACGTGCATGGGGGGGAGGGGGTTGTCATTTCATGTGTGTCGAGGTGGCGACAGGAATGAATAAAGGCAGCAAGTATGAATTATGTACATATGTATATATTTATATGTCTGTGTATGTATATATATGTATACATTGAAATGTATAGGTATTCATATTCCTATGAGTCCACGGGGAAAATGAAATATGCACATGTGCATGTGTGGACATGTATGTATATACATGTGTATGTGGATGGGCCATTCTTTCGTCTGTTTCCTTGCGCTACCTCGCTAATGCGGGAGAAAGCGACAAAGTATAATAAAATGATTAATAAAAAGATGTTTTAGAAGGAGGTAAATAAAGTGTGTAAGACAAGAGAACAAATGAGAACATCGGTGAAGGCGGCAAATGGAGAGGTAATAACAAGTAGTGGTGAAGTGAGGACATGGAGTGAGTATTTTGAGGGTTTTTTTTTAATGTGTTTGATGATAGAGTGGCAGATATAGGGTGTTTTGGTTGAGGTGGTGTGCGAAGTGAGAGGGTCAGGGAAAATGGTTTGGTAAACAGAGAAGAGGTAGTGAAAGCTTTGAAGAAGATGAAAGCTGGCAAGGCAGCGAGTTTGGATGATAATGCAGTGGAATTTATTAAAAAAGGGGGTGATTGTGTTGCTGACTGGCTGGTAAGGATATTCATTGAATGTATGGTTAATGGTGAAGTGCCTGAGGATTGACAGAATGCATGCATAGTGCCATTGCACAAAGGCAAACGGGATAAAAGTGAGTGTTCAAATAACAGAGGTATAAGTTTGTTGAGTATTCCTGGGATATTATATGGAAGGGTATTGATTGAAAGGATAAAGGCATGTATGGAGTATCAGATTGGGGAAGAGCAGTGTGGTTTTAGAAGTGGTAGAGGATGTGTGGATCAGATGTTTACTTTGAAGAATGTATGTGAGAAATACTTAGAAATATAGATGGATTTGTATGTAGCATTTATGGATCTGGAGAAGGCATGTGATAGAATTGATAGAGATGCTTTGTGGAAGGTATTAAGAGTATATGGTGTGGGAGGTAAGTTGCTAGAAGCAGTGAAAAGTTTTTATCAAGGATGTAAGGCATGTGTACAAGTAGGAAGAGAGGAAAGTGATTGTTCCCAGTGAATGTCGGTTTGTAGCAGGGGTGCGTGATGTCTTCATGGCTGTTTAATTTGTTTATGGAT
Organism: Panulirus ornatus; assembly: GCF_036320965.1. Classification (NCBI taxonomy): domain Eukaryota; kingdom Metazoa; phylum Arthropoda; class Malacostraca; order Decapoda; family Palinuridae; genus Panulirus; species Panulirus ornatus. Next base: position 1,159,614 of record NC_092272.1, on the reverse strand, counting down.
TTGGTTATTAGGGAGGTGAATGCAAGAGTTGTAGAGATAGGGGCAAGTATGCAGTCTGTTGTGGATGAGAGAGCTTGGAAAGTGAGTCAGTTGCTGTTCACTGATGATGCAGCACTGGTGGCTGATTCTGTTGAGAAACTGCTGAGTTTGGTAAAGTGTGTGAAAGAAGAAAGCTGAGAGTAAATGTGAATAAGAGCAAGGTTATTAGGTTCAGTAGGATTAAGGGACAAGTCATTTGGGAGGTAAGTTTGACTGGAGAAAAACTGGAGGAAGTGAAGTGTTTTAGATATATGGGAGTGGAGTTAGCAGCAGATGAAACTTTGGGAGCGGAAGTGAGTTACAGGGTGGGGGAGGGAGCGAAGGTTCTAGGACCATTGAAGAATGTGTGGAAGGCAAGAATGTTATCTCAGAAAGCTAAAATGGGTATGTTTGACGGAAAAATGGTTCCAACAATGTTATATGGTTGCAAGGCATGGGCTATAGATAGGGTTGTGTGGACGAGGGTGGATGTGTTGGAAATGAAATGTTTGAGGACAATATGTGGTGTGAGGTGGTTTGATTGAGTAAATAATGAAAGGGTAAGAGAGATGTGTAGTAATGAAAAGAGTGTGGTTGAGAGAGCAGAAGAGGGTGTATTGAAATGGTTTGGTCACATGGAGAGAATGAGTGAGGAAAGATTGACAAAGAGGATATGTGTGTCAGAGGTGGAGGGAACGAGGAGAAGTTAGAGATCAAATTGGAGATGGAAGAATGGAGTGAAAAAGATTTTGAGTGATCGGGGCCTGAACATACAGGAGGGTTAAAGGCATGCAAGGAATAGAGTGAATTGGAACGATGTGGTATACTGGGGTGGACGTGCTGTCATTGAATTGAACCAGGGCATGTTAAGTGTCTGGGGTAAACCATGGAAAGTTTTGTGCTGCCTGGATGTGGAAAGGGAGCTGTGGTTTTGGTGCATTACACATGACAGCTAGAGATTGAGTTGAACAAATGTGGCCTTTGTTGTCTTTTCCTAGTGCTGCCTTGCCCGCACGGGGGGAGGTTGCTGTTTTTCATGTGTGGCAGGATAGCGATGGGAATGGATGAAGGCAGCAAGTATGAATATGTACATGTGTATATATGTTTATGTCCATGTATGTATATGTATAGATACGTTGAAATGTTTAGGTATGTCTATGTGCGTGTGTGGGTGTTTATGTACAAACGTCTGTGTGTGGGTGGGTTGGGCCATTCTTTTGTCTGTTATCTTGCGCTGCCTCACTATTGTAGGAGACAGCGACAAAGTATAATAAAAAATATAACTTTATTTATTTATATTTTCCTTTGTCACTTTCTCCTGCGTTAGTGATGTAGTACAAGGAAAGAGACGAAAGAATGGCCCAACCCACCCACATACACATGTATATACATACACATCCACACACACAAATATACATATCTATATATCTCAATGTATACATATATATACACACACAGATATATATCTATTATATATTTTATTTTGCTTTGTCGCTGTCTCCCGCGTTTGCGAGGTAGCGCAAGGAAACAGACGAAAGAAATGGCCCAACCCACCCCCATACACATGTATATACATACACGTCCACACACGCAAATATACATACCTATACATCTCAGTGTACACATATATATACACACACAGACACATACATATATAACCATGCACACAATTCACACTGTCTGCCTTTATTCATTTCCATCACCACCTCGCCACACACTGGAATACCATCCCCCTTCCCCCTCATATACATATTTTTTTTTTTTTTTTTTTTTTTTTTTATACTTTGTCGCTGTCTCCCGCGTTTGCGAGGTAGCGCAAGGAAACAGACGAAAGAAATGGCCCAACCCCCCCCCCATACACATGTATATACATACGTCCACACACGCAAATATACATACCTACACAGCTTTCCATGGTTTACCCCAGACGCTTCACATGCCTTGATTCAATCCACTGAAGCACGTCAACCCCGGTATACCACATCGCTCCAATTCACTCTATTCCTTGCCCTCCTTTCACCCTCCTGCATGTTCAGGCCCCGATCACACAAAATCTTTTTCACTCCATCTTTCCACCTCCAATTTGGTCTCCCTCTTCTCCTCGTTCCCTCCACCTCCGACACATATATCCTCTTGGTCAATCTTTCCTCACTCATTCTCTCCATGTGCCCAAACCACTTCAAAACACCCTCTTCTGCTCTCTCAACCACGCTCTTTTTATTTCCACACATCTCTCTTACCCTTACGTTACTCACTCGATCAAACCACCTCACACCACACATTGTCCTCAAACATCTCATTTCCAGCACATCCATCCTCCTGCGCACAACTCTATCCATAGCCCACGCCTCGCAACCATACAACATTGTTGGAACCACTATTCCTTCAAACATACCCATTTTTGCTTTCCGAGATAATGTTCTCGACTTCCACACATTCTTCAAGGCCCCCAGAATTTTCGCCCCCTCCCCCACCCTATGATCCACTTCCGCTTCCATGGTTCCATCCGCTGCCAGATCCACTCCCAGATATCTAAAACACTTCACTTCCTCCAGCTTTTCTCCATTCAAACTCACCTCCCAATTGACTTGACCCTCAACCCTACTGTACCTAATAACCTTGCTCTTATTCACATTTACTCTTAACTTTCTTCTTCCACACACTTTACCAAACTCAGTCACCAGCTTCTGCAGTTTCTCACATGAATCAGCCACCAGCGCTGTATCATCAGCGAACAACAACTGACTCACTTCCCAAGCTCTCTCATCCCCAACAGACTTCATACTTGCCCCTCTTTCCAAAACTCTTGCATTTACCTCCTTAACAACCCCATCCATAAACAAATTAAACAACCATGGAGACATCACACACCCCTGCCGCAAACCTACATTCACTGAGAACCAATCACTTTCCTCTCTTCCTACACGTACACATGCCTTACATCCTCGATAAAAACTTTTCACTGCTTCTAACAACTTTCCTCCCACACCATATATTCTTAATACCTTCCACAGAGCATCTCTATCAACTCTATCATATGCCTTCTCCAGATCCATAAATGCTACATACAAATCCATTTGCTTTTCTAAGTATTTCTCACATACATTCTTCAAAGCAAACACCTGATCCACACATCCTCTACCACTTCTGAAACCACACTGCTCTTCCCCAATCTGATGCTCTGTACATGCCTTCACCCTCTCAATCAATACCCTCCCATATACTTTACCAGGAATACTCAACAAACTTATACCTCTGTAATTTGAGCACTCACTCTTATCCCCTTTGCCTTTGTACAATGGCACTATGCACGCATTCCGCCAATCCTCAGGCACCTCACCATGAGTCATACATACATTAAATAACCTTACCAACCAGTCAACAATACAGTCACCCCCTTTTTTAATAAATTCCACTGCAATACCATCCAAACCTGCTGCCTTGCTGGCTTTCATCTTCCGCAAAGCTTTCACTACCTCTTCTCTGTTTACCAAATCATTTTCCCTAACCCTCTCACTTTGCACACCACCTCGACCAAAACACCCTATATCTGCCACTCTATCATCAAACACATTCAACAAACCTTCAAAATACTCACTCCATCTCCTTCTCACATCACCACTACTTGTTATCACCTCCCCATTTGCGCCATTCACTGAAGTTCCCATTTGCTCCCTTGTCTTACGCACTTTATTTACCTCCTTCCAGAACATCTTTTTATTCTCCCTAAAATTTAATGATACTCTCTCACCCCAACTCTCATTTGCCCTTTTTTTCACCTCTTGCACCTTTCTCTTGACCTCCTGTCTCTTTCTTTTATACATCTCCCACTCAATTGCATTTTTTCCCTGCAAAAATCGTCCAAATGCCTCTCTCTTCTCTTTCACAAATACTCTTACTTCTTCATCCCACCACTCACTACCCTTTCTAATCAACCCACCTCCCACTCTTCTCATGCCACAAGCATAAACATGTACATAATTCATACTGTCTGCCTTCATTCCCATCGCGACCCTGCCACACATGAAATGACCCTACCCCCCTCATGTGTGCGAGGTAGCGCTAGGAAAAGACAACAAAGGCCACATTCGTTCACACTCAGTCTCTAGCTGTCATGTAATAATGCTCCGAAACCACAGCTCCCTTTCCACATCCAGGCCCCACAGAACTTTCCATGGTTTACCCCAGACGCTTCACATGCCCTGGTTCAATCCATTTACAGCACGTCGACCCCAGTATCCCACATCGTTCCAATTCACTCTATTCCTTGCACGCCATTCACCCTCCTGCATGTTCAGGCCCCGATCACTCGAAATCTTTTTCACTCCAACTTTCCACCTCCAATTTGGTCTCCCACTTCTCCTCGTTCCCTTCACCCCTGACGCACATAACCTCTTTGTCAATCTTTCCTCACTCATTCTCTCCATGTGACCAAACCATTTCAAAATACCCTCTTCTGCTCTCTCAACCACACTTTATATTACCACACATCTCTCTTCCCTATTATTACTTACTCGATCAAACCACCTCACACCACATATTGTCCTCAAACATCTCATTTCCAGCACGTCCACCCTCCTATGCACAAATCTATCTATATCCCACGCCTCTCAACCATATAACATTGTTGGAACCACTATTCCTTCAAACATACCCATTTTTGCTTTTTGAGATAATGTTCTCGACTTCCACACATTCTTCAATGCTCCCAGAACTTATATAGGAGGGTATTCATTGAGAGGTTGACGGCATGGACAGAGCATCAGATTAGGGAAGAGCAGTGTGGTTTCAGAAGTGGTAGAAGATGTGTGGATCAGGTGTTTGCTTTGGAGAATGTATGTGAGAAATACTTAGAAAAGCAAATGGATTTGTATGTAGCATTTATGGATCTGGAGAAGGCATATGATAGAGTTGATAGAGATGCTCTGTGGAAGGTATTAAGAATATATGGTGTGGGAGGTGAGTTGTTAGAAGCAGTGAAAAGTTTTTATCGAGGATGTAAGGCATGTGTAAGTGTAGGAAGAGAGAAGAGTGATTGGTTCTCAGTGAATGTAGGTTTGCGGCAGGGGTGTGTGATGTCTCCATAGTTGTTTAATTTGTTTATGGATTTGGTTGTTAGGGAGGTGAATGCAAGAGTTTTGGAAAGAGGGGCAAGTATGCAGTCTGTTGTGGATGAGAGAGCTTGGGAAGTGAGTCAGTTGTTGTTTGCTGATGATACAGCGCTGGTGGCTGATTTGTGTGAGAAACTGCAGAAGCTGGTGACTGAGGTTGGTAAAGTGTGTGAAAGAAGAAAAATGAGTGTAAATGTGAATAAGAGCAAGATTATTAGGTACAGTAAGGTTGAGGGACAAGTCAATTGGGAGGTAAGTTTTAATGGAGAAAAAGTGGAGGAAGTTAAGTGTTTTAGATATCTGGGAGTGGATTTGGCAGTGGATGGAACCATGGAAGCAGAAGTGAATCATAGGGTGGGGGTAAAAATATTATAAAATCACTTCCTCAATTTATGGGGGTTCTATTCTATGTTCTTCAAGCTAGTACGGCATCAGTTGGAAAGCTCTTTCGAGTGTAAGATTTGACTCAGTGTTGCTCATGAAAATGATTGAGAATACCTCTTTGTTAAACAATGTTTGTATTCAGCCATTTTGATCGGAGGCATATGATTATGAGTTGATAAGCATGCCTCATCGAAGTATTTAAAATTATTTCGGAGCAAGTCCTCTAGAAGCATGAAAGTTATTTATCCCGCAGATTAAGCATTGTATGTGAAAGATGATTTCTTCAAAATGTAGTTCCATTTTTGCTTTTTAGATATGTTCTCGACTTAATTTTTCAATGTCAGTTTATATAGGGTAGGGGTATTCTTGAAGAGTTGACGGCAGTGAGAAGCATAGAGTTGGGAAGAGTCAGTTGTGGTTCGATGACAGCGTGGTGGTGATTGTGGATCAGGTGTTTGCTTGGAGAATGTTGTAAAGAAATACTTAGAAAGTAAATGTGAAAAACATTTGAAAAGCAATCAATGGAGTTGGTTGAATGAGATAAATCTGGAGAAGGCATTATAGATTTGAAGAGATGCCGTGGAATGGTAAAGAAGTATATAGGTGGTGTGGGAGGGGCGTTTTAGAGCGCTGAAAATTTGTAATCGAGGAATTGTAAGGCATGGTATGTTGAGGAAGAGAGCAAATTTTGATTGGTTTCGAGGTGAGATGTAGGTTTGCGAGGAGGTGGTGTGTGAATGTTAGCAATGTTGGTTAAGTTTTGATTATAGTATTTGGGTAAGGGAGGTGAATGAAAGAGTTTTGAGAAAGAGGGGAGTATGAATGTTTGTGGATGGAGAGAGTGGGAAGTGAAGTCATATATGTGTTTGTGATGATGACAGCGGGTGGCAAATTGGAGTGGAAGAGGATGAAAAGTTGTGACTGGGTTGTAAAGTGGTGGTGAAAGGAGGAAAAATGAGTGTAATTGGAGCAGTATTAGGTACAGGTGGTTGAATAAATTTAGAGAGATTAAAAAGATGTTTTTGGAAGGAGGTAAATAAAGTGCATTAGACAAGGGAATTAATGGGAACATCAATGAAGAGGGCAAATGGGAAGGTGATAACAAGTTGTGGTGATGTGAGAAGATGGAGTGAATATTTTAAAGGTTTGTTGAATGTGTTTGATGATAGAGTGGCAGATATTGAGTGTTTTGGTTGAGGTGGTGTGCGAAGTGAGAGGGTTAGGGAGGATGATTTGGTAAACAAAGAAGAGGTAGTAAAAGCTTTACGGAAGATGAAAGCTGGCAAGGCAGCGGGTTTGGATGGTATTGCAGTGGAATTCAATAAAAAAGGGGGTGACTGTATTGTTGACTGGTTGGTAAGATTATTCAATGTATGTATGACTCGTGGTGAGGTGCCTGAGGATTGGCGGAATGCTTGTATAGTGCCATTGTGCAAAGGGAAAGGGGATAAAAGTGAGTGGTCAAATTACAGAGGTATATGTTTGTTGAGTATTCGTGGGAAATTATATGGGAGGGTATTGATTGAGAGGGTGAAGGCATAGATAGAGCATCAGATTGGGGAAGAGCAGTGTGGTTTCAGAAGTGGTAGAGGATGTGTGGATCAGGTGTTTGCTTTGAAGAATGTATATGAGAAATACTTAGAAAAGCACATGGATTTGTATGTAGCATTTATGGATCTGGAGAAGGCATATGATAGAGTTGACAGAGATGCTCTGTGGAAGGTATTAGGAATATATGGTGTGGGAGGCAAGTTGTTAGAAGCAGTGAAAAGCTTTTATCGAGGATGTAAGGCATGTGTACGAGTAGGAAGAGGAAAGTGATTGGTTCTCAGTGAATGTTGGTTAGTGGCAGGGGTGTGTGATGTCTCCATGGTTGTTTAATTTGTTTATGGATGGGGTTGTTAGGGAGGTGAATGAAAGAGTTTTGGAAAGAGGGGCAAGTATGCAGGCTGTTGTGGATGAAAGAGCTTGGGAAGTGAGTCAGTTGTTGTTTGCTGATGATACAGCGCTGGTGGCTGATTCATGTGAGAAACTGCAGAAGCTGGTGACTGAGTTTGGTAAAGTGTGTGAAAGAAGAAAGCTGAGAGGAAATGTGAGTAAGAGCAAGGTTATTAGGTACAGTAGGGTTGAGGGACAAGTCAATTAGGAGGTAAGTTTTAAAGGAGAAAAAGTGGAGGAAGTGAAGTGTTTTAGATATCTGGAAGTGGATTTGCCAACGGATGGAACCATGGAAGCGGAAGTGAATCATAGGGTGGGGAAGGGGGCGAAAGTTCTGGGAGCGTTGAAGAATGTGTGGAAGTTGAGAGCGTTATCTTGGAAAGCAAAAATTGGTATGTTTGAAGGAATAATGTTTCCAACAATGATATATGGTTGCGAGGCATGGGCTATAGTAGTGCGGAGTAGGGTGGATGTGCTGGAAATGAGATGTTTGAGGACAATATGTGGTGTGAGGTGGCTTTGATTGTGTAAGTAATGAAAGGGTAAGAGAGATGTGTGGTGGTAAAAAGAATGTGGTTGAGAGAGCAGAAGGGGGTGTTTTGAAATGGTTTGGTCACATGGAGAGGATGAGTAAGGAAAGATTGACCAAGAGGATATATGTGTCGGAGGTGGAGGGAACGAGAAGTGGGAGACCAAATTAGAGGTGGAAAGATGGAGTGAAAAAGATTTTGAGTGATCGGGGCCTGAACATGCAGGAGGGTGAAAGGCATGCAAAGAATAGAGTGAATTGGATCGATGTGGTATACCTGGGGTCAATGTCCTGTCAGTGGATTGAATCAGGACATGTGAAGCGTCTGGGGTAAACCCTGGAAAGTTTTGTGGGGCCTGGATGTGGAAAGGGAGCTGTGGTTTTGGGCATTATTACATGACAGCTAGAGACTGAGTATGAACGAATGTGGCCTTTGTTGTCTTTTCCTAGCACTACCCTCGCACACATGAGGGGGGAGGGGGATGTTATTCCATGTGTGGCGAGGTGGCGATGGAAATAGATAAAGGCAGACTACGAATTATGTACATGTGCATATATGTATATGTCTGTGTGTGTATATATATGTGTACATTGAGATGTATAGGTATAGGTATGTATATATGTGTATATGTATATACATGTGTATGGGGGTGGGTTGGGCCATTTCTTTCGTCTGTTTCCTTGCCCTACCTCGCAAACGCGGGAGACAGCGACAAAGCAAAAAAAAAACTATACATTATTTATTTATTTTACTTTGTTGCTGTCTCCCGTGTTAGCGAGGTAGCGCAAGGAAATAGACGAAAGAATGGCCCAACCCACCCACATACACATGTATATACATACACGTCCACACACGCAAATATACATACCTATACATCTCAATGTACACATATATATACACACACAGACATATACATATATACACATGTACATAATTCATACTGTCTGCCTTTATTTATTCCCATCGCCACCCTGCCGCACATGGAATAACCACCCCCTCCCCCCTCGTGTGCAAGGTAGCACTAGGAAAAGACAACGGAGGCCCCATTCGTTCACACTCAGTCTCTAGCTGTCATGTAATAATGCACTGAAACCACAGCTCCCTTTCCACATCCAGGCCCCACACAACTTTCCATGGTTTACCCCAGACACTTCACATGCCCTGTTTCAATCCATTGACAGCACGTCGACCCTGGTATACCACATTGTTCCAATTCACTCTATTCCTTCCATGCCTTTCACCCTCCTGCATGTTCAGGCCCCGGTCACTCAAAATCTTTTTCACTCCGTCTTTCCACGTCCAATTTGGTCTCCCACTTCTCCTCGTTCCCTCCACCTCTGACACATATATCCTCTTGGTCAATCTTTCCTCACTCATTCTCTCCATGTGACCAAACCATTTCAAAACACCCTCTTCTGCTCTCTCAACCACACTCTTTTTATTTCCACACATCTCTCTTACCCTTACATTACGTACTCGATCAAACCACTTCACACCACATATTGTCCTCAAACATCTCATTTCAAGCACATCCACCCTCCTGCACACAGCTCTATCCATAGCCCACGCCTCGCAACCATACAACATTGTTGGAACCACTATTCCTTTAACATACCCACTTTTGCTTTCCAAGATAATGTTCTCAACTTCCAAACATTCTTCAAGGCTCCCAGAATTTTCACCCCCTCCCCATCCTATGATTCACTTCCGCTTCCATGGTTCTATCCGCTGCCAGATCCACTCTCAGATATCTAAAACCCTTTACTTCCTCCAGTTTTTCTCCATTCAAACTTACCTCCCAATTGACTTGATCCTCAACCCTACTGTACCTAATAACCTTGCTCTTATTCCCATTTACTCTTAACTTTCTTCTTTCACACACTTTACCAAACTCAGTCACCAGCTTCTGCGGTTTCTCACATGAATCAACCACCAGCGCTGTATCATCAGCGAACAACAACTGACTCACTTCCCAAGCTCTCTCATCCACAACAGACTGCATACTTGCCCCTCTTTCCAAAACTCTTGCATTCACCTCCCTAACAACCCCATCCATAAACAAATTAAACAACCATGGAGACATCACACACCCCTGCCGCAAACCTACATTCACTGAGAACCAATCACTTTCCTCTCTTCCTACACTTACACATGCCTTACATCCTCGATAAAAACTTTTCACTGCTTCTAACAACTTGCCTCCCATACCATATATTCTTAATACCTTCCACAGAGCATCTCTATCAACTTTATCATATGCCTTCTCCAGATCCATAAATGCTACATACAAATCCATTTGCTTTTCTAAGTTTTTCTCACATACATTCTTCAAAGCAAACACCTGATCCACACATCCTCTACCACTTCTGAAACCACACTGCTCTTCCCCAATCTGATGCTCTGTACATGCCTTCACCCTCTCAATCAATACCCTCCCATATAATTTACCAGGAATACTCAACAAACTTATACCTCTGTAATTTGAGCACTCACTCTTATCCCCTTTCCCTTTGTACAATGGCACTATGCAAGCATTCCACCAATCCTCAGGCACCTCACTGTGAATCATACTTTCATTAAATAACCTTACCAACAAATCAACAATAGTCACCCTCTTTTTGTATTTTAACTTTCTAAAAGGGGAAACTGAAGAAGGAGGCACGCGGGGAGTGCTCATCCTCCTCGAAGGCTGAGATTGGGGTGTCTAGATGTTTGTGGATGTAACCAAGATGAGAAAAAAAAAGGAGAGATAGGTAGTATGTTTGAGGAAAGGAACCTGGATGTTTTGGCTCTGAGTGAAACGAAACTTAAGGGTAAAGGGGAAGAGTGGTTTGGGAATGTCTTGGGAATAAAGTCAGGGGTTAGTGAGAGGACAAGAGCAAGGAAAAGAGTAGCACTACTCCTGAAACAGGAGTGGTGGGAGTATGTGATAGAGTGTAAGAAAGTAAACTCTAGATTAATATGGGTAAAACTGAAAGTTGATGGAGAGAGATGGGTGATTATTGGTGCATATGCACCTGGGCATGAGAAGAAAGATCATGAGTGGCAAGTGTTTTGGGAGCAGCTGAATGAGTGTGTTAGTGGTTTTGATGCACGAGATGGGTTATAGTGATGGGTGATTTGAATGCAAAGGTGAGTAATGTGGCAATTGAGGGAATAATTGGTATACATGGGGTGTTCAGTGTCGTAAATGGAAATGGTGAAGAGCTTATAGATTTATGTGCTGAAAACGGACTGGTGATTGGGAATACCTGGTTTAAAAAGCGAGATATACATAAGTATACGTATGTAAGTAGGAGAGATGGCCAGAGAGCGTTATTGGATTGTGTTGATTGATAGGTGTGTGAAAGAGAGGCTTTTGGATGTTAATGTGCTGAGAGGTGCAACTGGAGGGATGTCTGATCATTATCTTGTGGAGGTGAAGGTGAAGATTTGTAGAGGTTTTCAGAAAAGAAGAGAGAATGTTGGGGTGAAGAGAGTGGTGAGAGTAAGTGAGCTTGGGAAGGAGACTGGTGTGAGGAAGTACCAGGAGAGACTGAATACAGAATGGAAAAAGCTGAGAACAAAGGATGTAAGGGGAGTGTGGGAGGAATGGGATGTATTTAGGGAAGCAGTGATGGCTTGCGCAAAAGATGCTTGTGGCATGAGAAGGGTGGGAGCTGGGTAGCTTAGAAAGGGTAGTGAGTGGTGGGATGAAGGAGTAAGATTATTAGTGAAAGAGAAGAGAGAGGCATTTGGACGATTTTTGCAGGGAAATAATGCAAATGAGTGGGAGATGTATAAAAGAAAGAGGCAGGAGGTCAAGAGGTGAAAAAGAGGGCAAATGAGAGTTGGGGTGAGAGAGTATCATTAAATTTTAGGGAGAATAAAAAGTTGTTTTGGAAGGAGGTAAATAAAGTGCGTAAGACAAGGGAACAAATGGGAACATCAGTGAAGGGGGCTAATGGGGAGGTGATAACAAGTAGTGGTGATGTGAGAAGGAGATGGAGTGAGTATTTTGAAGGTTTGTTGAATGTGTTTGATGATAGACTGGCAGATATAGGGTGTTTTCGTCGAGGTGGTGTGCAAAGTGAGAGGGTTAGGGAAAATGATATGGTAAACAGAGAAGAGGTATTAAAAGCTTTGCAGAAGATGAAAGCCAGCAAGGCGGCAAGTTTGGGTGGTATTGCAGTGGAATTTATTAAGAAAGGGGGTGACTGTATTGTTGACTGGTTGGTAAGGTTATTTAATGTATGTATAATTCATGGTGAGGTGCCTGAGGATTGGCGGAATGCTTGCATAGTGCCATTGTACAAAGGGAAAGGGGATAAGAGTGAGTGCTCAAATTACAGAGGTATAAGTTTGTTGTTTAATTTGTTTATGGATGGGGTTGTTAGGGAGGTGAATGCAAGAGTTTTGGAAAGAGGGGCAAGTATGAAGTCTGTTGGGGATGAGAGAGCTTGGGAAGTGAGTCAGTTGTTGTTCGCTGATGATACAGCGCTGGTGGCTGATTCATGTGAGAAACTGCAGAAGCTGGTGACTGACTTTGGTGAAGTGTGTGAAAGAAGAAAGTTAAGAGTAAATGTGAATAAGAGCAAGGTTATTAGGTACAGTAGGGTTGAGGGTCAAGGCAATTGGGAGGTAAGTTTGAATGGAGAAAAACTGGAGGAAGTAAAGTGTTTTAGATATCTGGGAGTGGATCTGACAGCGGATGGAACCATGGAAGCGGAAGTGGATCATAGGGTGGGGGAGGGGGCGAAAATCGTGGGAGCCTTGAAGAATGTGTGGAAGTCGAGAACATTATCTCGGAAAGCAAAAATGGGTATGTTTGAAGGAATAGTGGTTCCAACAATGTTGTATGGTTGCGAGGCGTGGGCTATGGATAGAGTTGTGCGCAGGAGGGTGGATGTGCTGGAAATGAGATGTTTGAGGACAATGTGTAGTGTGAGGTGGTTTGATCGAGTAAGTAACGTTAGGGTAAGAGAGATGTGTGGAAATATAAAGAGCGTGGTTAAGAGAGCAGAAGAGGGTTTTTTGAAATGGTTTGGGTACATGGAGAGAATGAGTGAGGAAAGATTGACCAAGAGGATATATGTGTCGGAGGTGGAGGGAACGAGGAGAAGTGGGAGACCAAATTGGAGGTGGAAAGATGGAGTGAAAAAGATTTTGTGTGATCGGGGCCTGAACATGCAGGAGGGTGAAAGGAGGGCAAGGAATAGAGTGAATTGGATCGATGTGGTATATCGGGGTTGACGTGCTGTCAGTGGATTGAATCAGGGCATGTGAAGCATTTGGGGTAAACCATGGAAAGCTGTGTAGGTATGTATATTTGCGTGTGTGGACGTGTATGTATATACATGTGTATGGGGGTGGGTTGGGCCATTTCTTTCGTCTGTTTCCTTGCGCTACCTCGCAAACGCGGGAGACAGCGACAAAGAAAAAAAAAAAAAAAAAGTTTGTTGAGTATTCCTGGTAAATTATATGGGAGGGTATTGTTTGAGAGGGTGAAGGCATGTACAGAGCATCAGATTGGGGAAGAGCAGTGTGGTTTCAGAAGTGGTAGAGGATGTGTGGATCCGGTGTTTGCTTTGAAGAATGTATGTGAGAAATACTTAGAAAAGCAAATGGATTAGTATGTAGCATTTATGGATCTGGAGAAAGCATATGATAGAGTTGATAGAGATGCACTGTGGAAGGTATTAAGAATACATGATGTGGGAGGCAAGTTGTTAGAAGCAGTGAAAAGTTTTTATCGAGGATGCAAGGCATGTGTACGTGTAGGAAGAGAGGAAAGTGATTGGTTCTCAGTGAATGTAGGTTTGCGGCAGGGGATGTGTGATGTCTCCATGGTTGTTTAATTTGTTTATGGATAGGGTTGTTAGGGAGGTGAATGCAAGAGTTTTGGAAAGAGGGGCAAGTATGCAGTCTGTTGTGGATGAGAGAGCTTGGGAAGTGAGTCAGTTGTTGTTCGCTGATGATACAGCGCTGGTGGCTGATTCATGTGAGAAACTGCAGAAGCTGGTGACTGACTTTGGTAAAGTGTGTGAAAGAAGAAAGAGAGTAAATGTGAATAAGAGCAAGGTTAGTAGGCATAGTAGGGTTGAGGGTCAAGTCAGTTGGAAGGTAAGTTTGAATGGAGAGAAAGTGGAGGAAGTAAAGTGTTTTAGATATCTGGGAGTGGATCTGGCAGTGGATGGAACCATGGAAGCGAAAGTGAATCATAGGGTGGGGGAGGGGGTGAAAATTCTGGGAGCCTTGAAGAATGTGTGGAGGTCGAGAACGTTATCTCGGAAAGCAAAAATGGGTATGTTTGAAGGAATAGTGGTTCCAACAATGTTGTGTGGTTGCGAGGCGTGGGCTATGGATAGAGTTGTGCGCAGGAGGGTGGATGTGCTGGAAATGAGATGTTTGAGGACAATATGTGGTGTGAGGTGGTTTGATCAAGTAAGTAATGTAAGGGTAAGAGAGATTTGTGGAAATAAAAAGAGTGTGGTTGAGAGAGCAGAAGAGGGTGTTTTGAAATGGTTTGGTCACATGGAGAGAATGAGTGAGGAAAGATTGACCTAGGGGATATATGTGTCAGAGGTGGAGGGAACGAGGAGAAGTGGGAGACCAAATTGGAGGTGGAAAGATGGAGTGAAAAAGATTTTGAGTGATTGGGGCCTGAACATGCAGGAGGGTGAAAGGCGTGCAAGGAATAGAGTGAATTGGAATGATGTGGTATACCGGTGTCGACGTGCTGTCAATGGATTAAACCAGGGCATGTGAAGCGTCTGGGGTAAACCATGGAAAGTTGTGTGGGGCCTGGATGTGGAAAGGGAGCTGTGGTTTCGGTGCATTATTACATGACAGCTAGAGACTGAATGTGAATGAATGTGGCCTTTGTTGTCTTTTCCTAGCGCTACCTCGCACACATGAGGGGGGAGGGAGTGGTTATTCCATGTGTGGCGAGGTGGCGATGGGAATAAATAAGGGCAGAGAGTATGAATTATGTACCTGTGTATATATGTATGTGTCTGTGTGTGTATATATATGTATACATTGAGATGTATAGGTATGTATATTTGCGTGTGTGGACGTGTATGTATATACATGTGTATGTGGGTGGGTTGGGCCATTCTTTCATCTGTTTCCTTGCGCTACCTCGCTAACACGGGAGACAGCGACAAAGCGAAATAAATAAATAAATATAAATATATATGAATGTGTCTGTGTATGTATATGTATGTATACATTGATATGTATGTGTATGTATATGTGTATGTATGGGCATTTATGTATATATATGTGTATATGAGTGGTTGGGCCATTCTTTGTCTGTTTCCTTGTGCTACCTTGCTGACGCAGGAAACAGCAATGAAGTATAGTATGATAATAAATCTTTGTGCAATGACAGCCCATTCATGGGTGTGCCATCGTTGGCACAGGTCTGGTGTGTGCCATAACAGGTACAAAGTGGCCCATGTGTAACTGTAGTGTGCTAGGTGGGTGTTTGTGTTGTGTTTGAAGTGATAAATTGCTTCATCCCAGATGTATTAAATTCATGGAACACCTGTTTCCACAAAGAAATTAAAATCTATGATTTTTTCCGATTTTCAGCAAGTATACAGAAGAATGGAGTTAAAGTACTTAAGCATGGAAAGATTAAAGAGAAAGTGTAATTTTCTTTCAAGAATTTTCAGTTGTATATAGATGAGTTATACAAAAGAGTAAATCATTGATGTTATGATTACCTTGAAGTTGTGATTTTTGAATGTAGTATGAATCTGATATTTTTAAGTATGAGATTATCTTTAGTCAGTTAGTGCTGTAAGAGCTTTGCATTACTCTCATTTGAACAGTATTTTCTGGCAGTGAGTTTTGAATGCAGTGTCGACAGTGGTCTGTGTCATTCATTATGTCATCATTGTTTCTTCATTGTCATCCCTCTTATTGTGCTTGTGCCATTTGTGAATTTCTTCATCCGTTTAGTGCCATTAGTATAATAATACCACTGACCTTATTTGGTAACTCTTCTTTCCCATTCAGAGACATCAGTGAACCTCTTCATCTCTGTGGTATATTCATTTATTTTCTGTTTCTCATTGGTACCTACAATGTCCTGTTTACCAAGCTCTTGTTCCCCCCTCTAGTGCCACCAAGTGACTTACTGGGCCTCCTCATCTTTGTAATTCCTTGAGTGACCCCATTTCTCTACTAGTACTACTATTAACCATTTTCTTTCTCATACTGACACCATTAATTCTCCTTTTCTCCCTGAAATGTCATCACCAACTCTGAGAAACTACATAGTGCCATGTCTCTTCCACTTCTCACACCTTCATTGAAATAAATCATGCTTCACATTCTTCCTTGCTATAGCTCACCAAACTCATCCTTACAGCATCGTGACTGACTTTACTTATCCATACAGTTTTGTGACATGCACTTAATCTTTTACAGTGACACCCTATTGTTTGAGACTGTATGGGTCATCACCAACATAGCTTCAGGAAGTTCAGAACAGACAAATGCGCTTGTTGGTAAGTATGTCTTTTAGTGCTGTAGTGCTTAGAGTGTTGATGATGGCGGTTGTCATGCTGTTTTTGGTGTTATTCATCGCAGTAGTGGTCATGGTGGGATCTCAATGCATAAGTGAAGTCTAAGGTATATTGTATGAATCTGAAGTGTTTTGAAAAACAGATGACTTTGGGTGGTGTCATAGAATTGGGTTGGACATAGTGCTGTCAAGGATTGGTGATGGTAGTGGAGGTTGTGTTGTTGGTATGATCTTACCAATTTGATATGAATTCTGATATAATATATAACAACTGAGAAGCAAAAACACCACCTGACATTATCTGTTCAAACGTGAAAATACCTTCATGAAATCCTAAATGTAAGAATGCTGTAAAAGGTAAAGCCGTTTATATTTGGCATTGAGGTATGCAGCTAGATTAACTTACACAAAACAAGTACAGTAGTGTTATTGAAGAAATTCTCAAATTCCTAAGTGTGATTGATTGATTACAATGAAGTTCAGTCCTTTCCCCATTTCCTAGTATGATTCTTGTAAATAACCAAAAATTAGGACTATGCTAACTACAAAAACAGGGTAAGGGACTATGTCAGAGATGGACTACAAGTCATTCAGAATGGCCAAAGTAGTTTCTGAGCTTGGTTAGACATGCTGGAAATGAAATTAATGTCACAACTTTGAAATAATGGATTTTGGAACAGAGACAGAATTTTAATCCAGGATGTTCAGAAAAGCCATTGCAGAGGTTCACAATGAGAAGTGGCATAGTCTGAAAAGAAAAAGGTTTGACACCAATATAGAAAAATACCTCATTACAGACAGGGACACTAATAATCAATGGAATAAGCTACTTACGAATGGCAAAATGATAAGCTAAAGATGAAGACAGGAATAGTATTTAATTTCAGTAGATTATCATTCATTGGTTAACAAAGACTTTGCTTTGTGGGTGTCATTATATACTTTTAAAGTTAGTTTGAAGGTGTTGATTATCATGGAACAATTAGAATTCCTGTATGATTAGTTTTGAGATATTCCGCTAAATAATGTCAGAAGATATAACACAGAAGTATTTCTCCATACATATTTGCCATTGCCCACATTTGCAAGGTAGCATGAAGAACAGATGACTAAGCCTAAGAAGGGAAAATTTTCTCTAGGCTCCTTTCTCTATTTTTTCTTTTGGAAAGTAATACAGGAGGGGAGGATTTCTAGCCCCCTCTTCCACCTCCCTTAGTCACTTTCTGTGACATGCAGGAAATACATGGGCAGTACTCTTTCTCTCTCATCTCCAGGGATGAAATATACCTACACATATACTGAAACACATGGAGAGAATGAGTGAGGAAACGTTGACAAAGAGGATATATGTGTCAGAGGTGGAGGGGACAAGGAGAAGCAGGAGACCAAATTGGAGGTAGAAGCTTGGAGTGAAAAAGATTTTGAGCAATCGGGGCCTGAACATGCAGGAGGGTGAGAGGCATGCAAGGAATAGAGTGAATTGGAACAATGTTGTTTACCGGGGTCAACAAAATTTTGCAAAAAAAGAAATGATTAAGTCAAGTCTTTCAGTGATAACAGTGGTAATAACGGTGACTGTTCTTATTCATTTGCATTTACAGTTAGACTTAATGCTGATCCTGTTGGTAATCATGTGAGTCTTGATATAAATGCACATTGTTTGTTGGTAGACTGCAGTGTAACAACTCATAAGTGACATCAAAGTTTGTGAAATTTGTTAAAGGTTTTGATTCCTCAAACCACTTCACAGAATTAGCTAATGGTAATAGGACAAGTGTAGTTGTGTTAGGCAGAGGTAATGCAAGTGTCTTAGTACATGATGAAAATGGTAGTCCTCAGGAGTCATGTTAGAAAATGCTTTGTGTGTACCTTCTTACAAGGAGGATATATTTTTTGTACTGGCAGGAACAGAAAAAGGTGCATGGGTGAGTTTGATATCAAAGTTTGCTGCATTAAGGGCTGCAGATGGTACACTTTTCACTACTGAAAAACATGGCAAGTTGTATTTTCTTGATAATGTAAGTCATCTTAAAAGAAGTACACAATCTGTAAAAGAGTGGTATAGAATTTTAGGACACTGTAATGTGAAAGATGTACTCAAACTAGAGGGTGTTGTAAATCGTATGAACATTGCTGGCAAAAAGAACTTTCATTATAGGATATGTGTCAAGAAAAAAATGTCTTAATGTAGGAGTAAAGAAGCTGACAATCGTGCTACTTGTCAACTTGAATTAGTTCATTGTGATTCATCAGGCCCAGTTGGACCTGTTGCTAGAGAAGGTTTTAGATCTGCGATTTCTATTGTAGATGATTATTCTGGTGTAATTGTGGTGTATTTTCTGCAGTGTAAGAGTGATAGTGTGGCTGCTGCAGAGAGATTCTTGGCAGATACTGCTTCATATGGCTCTGTCAAATGTTTTAGGACTGACAATGGTGCTGAGTTTTCCTTTACAGAGTTTAGGTCACTTATCAAAAATCACATTAAGCATGAATTTTCAGTGCAAGATTCACCACATCAGAATGGAAAAGTGGAGAGATTGCTCTGAAGACTTCAGCTTATATTCGCAATAGGTGTTATAATCAAAGGACTGGGAAAACCTCGTATGAGATGTTGACAGGAAAGAAACCAAATTTGCATAACATGCATGTACTTGGAACCGTGTGTTATGCATGTGTGCAAAATAAGAAAAATTAGATGCATGCAGTGAACAGGGAATTTTTATAGGCTATGTTAGTCAAAGTTCAGCATATCTTGTCTATTTCGTAGAGAAGTATGATATCAAGAAAGCAAGATGTGTTAAATTCAGTGAGAAATTCAAGCTAGAAGTAGCGATGCTATAGCCTGTACATGAATATGCAAGGCCTCTGTTGTCAGACTCAAAACCACTGACTGAGATTAACCAAGATGAATCAGAAGAAAATGAACACGATGGTGAAAGAGGTGAACTAAAGAAAGATACAAATGAGCAAGGGAGAAGATATCCTTAGAGACAGCTCAACAGACCCAAGTATCTGAGGGATTATGATGCTGAATCAGTTGCATTAAACATTGCTAAGAGTTCTGTTGACTATTGTTACAGAGTAGTAAATGTTCCAAGAACATACAAGGAGGCAATCTCATCCTCAGAGTCCCACCAGATGGAAGGATTGAAGGCTGTAGCAGATAATGATACATATGACCTCACACCAATACCAAAAGGTCGATCTGTAGTTGGGGAAAGATGGATGTATACAATGAAGCTAGGTCCTGACAATGAAGAAAAGCTCAAACCAAGATATGTAGCAAAAGGTTATTCTTAAGTTCAAGGTATTGATTATCAAGAAACATTTTCACCAACTGCTCTTGTTATCATAATTCATATGTTGATGCAGTTAGCTGTACTGCACAATCTAATAGTTCACCAGATGGATGTAAAAACTGCTTTTTTGAATGCTGATATAAACTGTGAACTTATTTAGTACAACCAGAAGGTTATGTTAAAACTTGTGAAAATGGTGAAAAGCTTGTACTTAAATTGAAGAAATCATTGCTTGGTTTGAAACGAGTGGATGCAATTGGAAAATATGTTACATACTTTTCTATTGTCTGAAAATTTTGAACAATCATTTACTGATCATTGTTTGGTTTGGAACAGAGTGGATACAGTTGGAACAATGTGATACATACTTTCTATTGTCTGAAAACTTCGAACAATCATTTACTGATCATTGTTTGGTTTGAAACAGAGTGGACATAATTGGGACAATATGTTACATACTTTATTGTTCTCTGATAATTTTGAACTATCATTTACTAATCCATGTGTTTACATACCAGAATTGAAAATTAATCAAAAGTTATCATCGTCATTTGGGTGGATGACATATTATTGTTACCAGTAATGAAAATGTACTTCATGTTGTTAAGGATTCTGTGTGTAACAAATTAAAGATGAAGTATTTAGGGAATACTCAATAAATTTAAGATGATTGACTGTAATCCTAAGTTAGTCCCTTGTGATTTGAATGTAAACAAGATGATTGGTAATGAGTACAAAGAGCTAGCAGATGCTGAATTGTACAAAGACATTGTCGGAAGTTTAATTTATGTTTTGTCAGGTATGAGGCCTGACTTGTAACAACGTTGTCCCAGCTTATGGCCAACCCAACAAAAGCACATTTTAGTTTAGCTAAACATGAACTGAAATATATTAAGGGTACAATGGTTATGATTTAAAATTTACAAGATTAGATAGCACAATAAAGATGCTTGGTTTTTGGGACTCAGACTGGAGTGCCTCAGAAGATAGACATAGTATTACAGGTTACAGTTACCAAGCAAATAGTAATGGACCTTATATTTCATGGAAGAGTAGAAAGCAGAAAATTGTAGCATTATCTTCATGTCAAGCAGACTATATAGCCTTAACTTATGCTATGCAGGAGGCTAATTTCTTGAGCCATTTGTTTGAAGATATGCAAGGGTGTGACAAAGAGTTTGTTACCTTGTATGCTGATAATCAGGGAGCAATAACATTAGCAAAAAATTCTGTACACCAAAGATCAAAACACATAGATATTAGATATCATTGTATTTGATTCAGAATTACAATATGATGTAAAGAATTGCAGCATTTACCATCAAAGGATAATGTTGCAGACGTATTTACAAAACCTGTATTTAAAACAAAATTGAATAAGTTTTATGTCATAAGAGGTTTGACTTGAGTTTAAGTGGGGGTGTTCAGTATGAACTCAAGTTGTTACTGTTATTATTATTATACTTGATCGCCTTTTCCCGCATCAGCAATGTAGCGCCAGGAAACAGATGAAGAAAGAACCACCCACTCATGTACCTACATATACATATCAACATATACATATATACATACACACATATTTGTTTATTATTTTATCATTATACTTAACTGCCATCTCCCATGTTAGTGAGGTACCCCAAGGAAACAGATGAGGAATGGCCCAACCCACCCACATTTTTTTTTTTTTTTTTTTTTTTTTTTTTTTATACTTTGTCGCTGTCTCCCGCGTTTGCGAGGTAGCGCAAGGAAACAGACGAAAGAAATGGCCCAACCCCCCCCCTTACACATGTACATACGTCCACACACGCAAATATACATACCCACACAGCTTTCCATGGTTTACCCCAGACGCTTCACATGCCCTGATTCAATCCACTGACAGCACGTCAACCCCTGTATACCACATCGCTCCAATTCACTCTATTCCTTGCCCTCCTTTCACCCTCCTGCATGTTCAGGCCCCAATCACACAAAATCTTTTTCACTCCATCTTTCCACCTCCAATTTGGTCTCCCTCTTCTCCTCGTTCCCTCCACCTCCGACACATATATCCTCTTGGTCAATCTTTCCTCACTCATTCTCTCCATGTGCCCAAACCATTTCAAAACACCCTCTTCTGCTCTCTCAACCACACTCTTTTTATTTCCACACATCTCTCTTACCCGTACGTTACTTACTCGATCAAACCACCTCACACCACACATTGTCCTCAAACATCTCATTTCCAGCACATCCATCCTCCTGCGCACATCTCTATCCATAGCCCACGCCTCGCAACCATACAACATTGTTGGAACCACTATTCCTTCAAACATACCCATTTTTGCTTTCCGAGATAATGTTCTCGACTTCCACACATTTTTCAAGGCTCCCAAAATTTTCGCCCCCTCCCCCACCCTATGATCCACTTCCGCTTCCATGGTTCCATCCGCTGACAGATCCACTCCCAGATATCTAAAACACTTCACTTCCTCCAGTTTTTCTCCATACAAACTCACCTCCCAATTGACTTGACCCTCACCCCTACTGTACCTAATAACCTTGCTCTTATTCACATTTACTCTTAACTTTCTTCTTCCACACACTTTGCCAAACTCAGTCACCAGCTTCTGCAGTTTCTCACATGAATCAGCCACCAGCGCTGTATCATCAGCGAACAACAACTGACTCACTTCCCAAGCTCTCTCATCCCCAACAGACTTCATACTTGCCCCTCTTTCCAGGACTCTTGCATTTACCTCCCTAACAACCCCATCCATAAACAAATTAAACAACCATGGAGACATCACACACCCCTGCCGCAAACCTACATTCACTGAGAACCAATCACTTTCCTCTCTTCCTACACGTACACATGCCTTACATCCTCGATAAAAACTTTTCACTGCTTCCAACAACTTGCCTCCCACACCATATATTCTTAATACCTTCCACAGAGCATCTCTATCAACTCTATCATATGCCTTCTCCAGATCCATAAATGCTACATACAAATCCATTTGCTTTTCTAAGTATTTCTCACATACATTCTTCAAAGCAAACACCTGATCCACACATCCTCTACCACTTCTGAAACCGCACTGCTCTTCCCCAATCTGATGCTCTGTACATGCCTTCACCCTCTCAATCAATACCCTCCCATATAATTTACCAGGAATACTCAACAAACTTATACCTCTGTAATTTGAGCACTCACTCTTATCCCCTTTGCCTTTGTACAATGGCACTATGCACGCATTCCGCCAATCCTCAGGCACCTCACCATGAGTCATACATACATTAAATAACCTTACCAACCAGTCAACAATACAGTCACCCCCCTTTTTAATAAATTCCACTGCAATACCATCCAAACCTGCTGCCTTGCCGGCTTTCATCTTCCGCAAAGCTTTTACTACCTCTTCTCTGTTTACCAAATCATTTTCCCTAACCCTCTCACTTTGCACACCACCTCGACCAAAACACCCTATATCTGCCACTCTGTCATCAGACACATTCAACAAACCTTCAAAATACTCATTCCATCTCCTTCTCACATCACTGCTACTTGTTATCACCTCCCCATTTACGCCCTTCACTGAAGTTCCCATTTGCTCCCTTGTCTTACGCACCCTATTTACCTCCTTCCAGAACATCTTTTTATTCTCCCTAAAATTTACTGATAGTCTCTCACCCCAACTCTCATTTGCCCTTTTTTTCACCTCTTGCACCTTTCTCTTGACCTCCTGTCTCTTTCTTTTATACTTCTCCCACTCACTTGCATTTTTTCCCTGCAAAAATCGTCCAAATGCCTCTCTCTTCTCTTTCACTAATACTCTTACTTCTTCATCCCACCACTCACTACCCTTTCTAAACAGCCCACCTCCCACTCTTCTCATGCCACAAGCATCTTTTGCGCAATCCATCACTGATTCCCTAAATACATCCCATTCCTCCCCCACTCCCCTTACTTCCATTGTTCTCACCTTTTTCCATTCTGTACACAGTCTCTCCTGGTACTTCCCCACACAGGTCTCCTTCCCAAGCTCACTCACTCTCACCACCTTCTTCACCCCAACATTCACTCCTCTTTTCTGAAAACCCATACTAATCTTCACCTTAGCCTCCACAAGATAATGATCAGACATCCCTCCAGTTGCACCTCTCAGCACATTAACATCCAAAAGTCTCTCTTTCGCACGCCTGTCAATTAACACGTAATCCAATAACGCTCTCTGGCCATCTCTCCTACTTACATAAGTATACTTATGTATATCTCGCTTTTTAAACCAGGTATTCCCAATCATCAGTCCTTTTTCAGCACATAAATCTACAAGCTCTTCACCATTTCCATTTACAACACTGAACACCCCATGCATACCAATTATTCCCTCAACTGCCACATTACTCACCTTTGCATTCAAATCACCCATCACTATAACCCGGTCTCGTGCATCAAAACCGCTAACACACTCATTCAGCTGCTCCCAAAACACTTGCCTCTCATGATCTTTCTTCTCATGCCCAGGTGCATATGCACCAATAATCACCCACCTCTCTCCATCAACTTTCAATTTTACCCATATTAATCGAGAATTTACTTTCTTACATTCTATCACATACTCCCACAACTCCTGTTTCAGGAGTATTGCTACTCCTTCCCTTGCTCTTGTCCTCTCACTAACCCCTGACTTCACTCCCCAGACATTTCCAAACCACTCTTCCCCTTTACCCTTGAGCTTCGTTTCACTCAGAGCCAAAACATCCAGGTTCCTTTCCTCAAACATACTACCTATCTCTCCTTTTTTCACATCTTGGTTACATCCACACACATTTAGGCACCCCACTCTGAGCCTTCGAGGAGGATGATCACTCCCCGCGTGACTCCTTCTTCTGTTTCCCATTTTAGAAAGTTAATACAAGGAGGGGAGGATTTCCGGCCCCCCGCTCCCGTCCCCTCTAGTCGCTTTCTACGACACGCGAGGAATACGTGGGAAGTATTCTTTCACCCCTATCCCCAGGGATAATATACATATATATATATACATGTACACACACACACACATACACACACATACGCACATACACACACACACACACACATACATATATATACATATGAAAAATGTAAGAAACAATTTAGAAAACAAACTTTTAGATTGAAATGAATGAAAAAAAAGAATGTCACATAATGGTTCAACCTCTGGCTATGGAAAAGGACATGTACAATTTATTCACACAAACGTCAATAGCAGTTCTCATCAATTTCACCACTGTATCAATAAGCTTCAATGTCTAAGCTACATTTTTCTCCAACTTCACTATTTTCTTGTCAAAAACACCATGCATGAAAACTATCACTCCATTAACACAACCATAAACATTTACTTCCCCTTTATTGTTTATTATTTTATCATTATACTTAACTGCCATCTCCCATGTTAGTGAGGTACCCCAAGGAAACAGATGAGGAATGGCCCAACCCACCCACATACACATGTATAGACATAAACGCCCACACATGTAAATATACATACATATACATTTTGATGTTTTCATACTATTTTTTCATACTATTCGCTATTTCCCGCGTTAGCGAGGTAGTGTTAAGAACAGGGGACTGAGCCTTTGAGGGAATATCCTCACTTGTTCCTTGCCCACCTTTCACCCTCCTGCATGTTCAGGCCCCGATCACTCAAAATCTTTTTCACTCCATCTTTCCACCTCCAATTTGGTCTCCCACTTCTCCTTGTTCCCTCCACCTCTGATGCATATATCCTCTTGGTCAATCTTTCCTCACTCATTCTCTCCATGTGCCCAAACCATTTCAAAACACCCTCTTCTGCTCTCTCAACCATGCTCTTTTTATTTCCACACATCTCTCTTACCCTTACATTACTTACTCGATCAAACCACCTTACACCACATATTGTCCTCAAACATCTCATTTCCAGGACGTCCACCCTCCTGCACACAACTCTATCCATAGCCCATGCCTCGCAACCATACAACATTGTTGGAACCACTATTCCTTCAAACATACCCATTTTTGCTTTCGGAGATAAAGTTCTCAACTTCCACACATTCTTCAAGGCTCCCAGGATTTTCGCCCCCTCCCCCACCCTATGATTCACTTCCGCTTCCATGGTTCCATCCGCTGCCAGATCCACTCCCAGATAACTAAAACACTTTACTTCCTCCAGTTTTTCTCCATTCAAACTTACCTCCCAGTTGACTTGACCCTCAACCCTACTGTACCTAATAACCTTGCTCTTATTCACATTTACTCTTAACTTTCTTCTTTCTTACACTTTACCAAACTCAGTCACCAGCTTCTACAGTTTCCCACATGAATCAGCCACCAGCGCTGTATCATCAGCGAACAACAACTGACTCAGTTCCCAAGCTCTCTCATCCCCAACAGACTTCATACTTGCCCCTCTTTCCAAAACTCTTGCATTCACCTCCCTAACAACTCCATCCATAAACAAATTAAACAACCATGGAGACATCACACACCCCTGCCGCAAACCTACATTCACTGAGAACCAATCACTTTCCTCTCTTCCTATATATATATATTTTTTTATTTTTTATTATTATACTTTGTCGCTGTCTCCCGCGTTTGCGAGGTGGCGCAAGGAAACAGACGAAAGAAATGGCCCAACCCCCCCCCATACACATGTATATACATACGTCCACACACGCAAATATACATACCTACACAGCTTTCCATGGTTTACCCCAGATGCTTCACATGCCTTGCTTCAATATATATATATATATATATATATATATATATATATATATATATATATATATATATATATATATATTATCCCTGGGGATAGGGGAGAAAGAATACTTCCCACGTATTCCCTGCGTGTCGTAGAAGGCGACTAAAAGGGGAGGGAGCGGGGGCTGGAAATCCTCCCCTCTCAATTTTTTTTAATTTTCCAAAAGAAGGAACAGAGAAGGGGGCCAGGTGAGGATATTCCCTCAGTGGCCCAGTTCTCTGTTCTTAACGCTACCTCGCTAACTCGGGAAATGGCGAAGTTTGAAAAAAAAAAAAAAAAAATATATATATATATATATATATATATATATATATATATAAATATATATATATATATTTTTTTTTTTTTTTGCTTTGTCGCTGTCTCTCGCATTTGCGAGGTAGCGCAAGGAAACAGACGAAAGAAATGGCCCAACCCACCCCCATACACATGTATATACATACGTCCGCACACGCAAATATACATACCTACACAGCTTTCCATGGTTTGCCCCAGATGCTTCACATGCCCTGATTCAATCCACTGACAGCACGTCAACCCTGGTATACCACATCGATCCAATTCACTCTATTCCTTGCCCTCCTTTCACCCTCCTGCATGTTCAGGCCCCGATCACACAAAATCTTTTTCACTCCATCTTTCCACCTCCAATTTGGTCTCCCACTTCTCCTTGTTCCCTCCACCTCCGACACATATATCCTCTTGGTCAATCTTTCCTCACTCATTCTCTCCATGTGCCCAAACCATTTCAAAACACCCTCTTCTGCTCTCTCAACCACGCTCTTTTTATTTCCACACATCTCTCTTACCCTTACGTTACTTACTCAATCAAACCACCTCACACCACACATTGTCCTCAAACATCTCATTTCCAGCACATCCATCCTCCTGCGCACAACTCTATCCATAGCCCACGCCTCGCAACCATACAACATTGTTGGAACCACTGTTCCTTCAAACATACTCATTTTTGCTTTCTGAGATAATGTTCTCGACTTCCACACATTCTTCAAGGCTCCCAGAATTTTCGCCCCCTCCCCCACCCTATGATCCACTTCCGCTTTCATGGGTCCATCCGCTGCCAGATCCACTCCCAGATATCTAAAACACTTTACTTCCTCCAGTTTTTCTCCATTCAAACTTACCTCCCAATTGCCTTGACCTTCAACCCTACTGTACCTAATAACCTTGCTCTTATTCACATTTACTCTTAACTTTCTTCTCTCACACACTTTACCAAACTCAGTCACCAGCTTCTGCAGTTTCTCACATGAATCAGCCACCAGCGATGTATCATCAGCGAACAACAACTGACTCACTTCCCAAGCTCTCTCATCCCCAACAGACTTCATACTTGCCCCTCTTTCCAAAACTCTTGCATTCACCTCCCTAACAACCCCATCCATAAACAAATTAAACAACCATGGAGACATCACACACCCCTGCTGCAAACCTACATTCACTGAGAACCAATCACTTTCCTCTCTTCCTACACGTACACATGCCTTACATCCTCGATAAAAACTTTTCACTGCTTCTAACAACTTGCCTCCCACACCATATATTCTTAATACCTTCCAAAGAGCATCTCTATCAACTCTATCATATTCCTTCTCCAGATCCATAAATGCTACATACAAATCCATTTGCTTTTCTAAGTATTTCTCACATACATTCTTCAAAGCAAACACCTGATCCACACATCCTCTACCACTTCTGAAGTCACACTGCTCTTCCCCAATCTGATGCTCTGTACATGCCTTCACCCTCTCAATCAATACCCTCCCATATAATTTACCAGGAATACTCAACAAACTTATACCTCTGTAATTTGAGCACTCACTCTTATC
Source organism: Panulirus ornatus (assembly GCF_036320965.1). Taxonomy (NCBI): domain Eukaryota; kingdom Metazoa; phylum Arthropoda; class Malacostraca; order Decapoda; family Palinuridae; genus Panulirus; species Panulirus ornatus. Next base: position 1,131,190 of record NC_092272.1, on the reverse strand, counting down.
CCCTTTGCCTTTGTACAATGGCACTATGCACGCATTCCGCCAATCCTCAGGCACCTCACCATGAGTCATACATACATTAAATAACCTTACCAACCAGTCAATAATACAGTCACCCCCTTTTTTAATAAATTCCACTGCAATATCATCCAAACCTGCTGCCTTGCCGGCTTTCATCTTCCGCAAAGCTTTTACTACCTCTTCTCTGTTTACCAAATAATTTTCCCTAACCCCCTCACTTTGCACACCACCTCGACCAAAACACCCTATATCTGCCACTCTATCATCAAACACATTCAAGAAACCTTCAAAATACTCACTCCATCTCCTTCTCACATCACCACTACTTGTTATCAGCTCCCCATTTGCGCCCTTCGCTGAAGTTCCCATTTGCTCCCTTGTCTTACGCACTTTATTTACCTCCTTCCAGAACATGTTTTTATTCTCCCTAAAATTTAATGATACTCTCTCACTCCAACTCTCATTTGCCCTCTTTTTCACCTCATGCACCTTTCTCTTGACCTCCTGTCTCTTTCTTTTATACATCTCCCACTCAATTGCATTTTTTCCCTGCAAAAATCGTCCAAATGCCTCTCTCTTCTCTTTCACTAATAATCTTACTTCTTCATCCCACCACTCACTACCCTTTCTAATCAACCCACCTCCCACTCTTTTCATGCCACAAGCATCTTTTGTGCAATCCATCACTGATTCCCTAAATACATCCCATTCCTCCCCCACTCCCCTTACTTCCATTGTTCTCACCTTTTTCCATTCTGTACTCAGTCTCTCCTGGTACTTCCCCACACAAGTCTCCTTCCTAAGCTCACTTACTCTCACCATCCTCTTCACCCCAACATTCACTCTTCTTTTCTGAAAACCCATACAAATCTTCACCTTAGCCTCCACAAGATAATGATCAGACATCCCTCCAGTTGCACCTCTCAGCACATTAACATCCAAAAGTCTCTCTTTCACGCGCCTGTCAATTAACACGTAATCCAATAACGCTCTCTGGCCATCTCTCCTACTTACATACGTATACTTATGTATATCTCGCTGTTTAAACCAGGTATTCCCAATCACCAGTCCTTTTTCAGCATATAAATCTACAAGCTCTTCACCATTTCCATTTACAACACTGAACACCCCATGTATACCAATTATTCCCTCAACTGCCACATTACTCACCTTTGCATTCAAATCACCCATCACTATAACCCGGTCTCGTGCATCAAAACCACTAACACACTCATTCAGCTGCTCCCAAAACAAAAAATATATATATATCTTTCTTTCTTTCATTCATATTATTCGCCATTTCCCACATTAGTGAGGTAGTGTTAAGAACAGAGGACTGGGCCTTAGAGGGAATATCCTCACCTGGCCCCCTTCTCTGTTCCTTCTTTTGGAAAATTAAAAAAAAAAGAACGAGACGGGAGGATTTCCAGCCACCCGCTCCCTCCCCTTTTAGTCGGGGGGATGGTATTCCATGTGTGGCGAAGTGGCGTTGGGAATGAATAAAGGCAGTGTGAATTGTGTGCATGGGTATATATGTATGTCTCTGTGTGTGTATATATATGTGTACATTGAGATGTATAGGTATGTATATTTGCGTGTGTGGACGTGTATGTATATACATGTGTATGGGGGTGGGTTGGGCCATTTCTTTCGTCTGTTTCCTTGCGCTACCTCGCAAACGCGGGAGATAGTGACAAAGCAAAATAAATAAAATAAATATAAATATCAGGTGTTTGCTTTGAAGAATGTATGTGAGAAATACTTAGAAAAGCAAATGGATTTGTATGTAGCATTTATGGATCTGGAGAAGGCATATGATAGAGTTGATAGAGATGCTCTGTGGAAGGTATTAAGAATATATGGTGTGGGAGGCAAGTTGTTAGAAGCAGTGAAAAGTTTTTATCGAGGATGTAAGGCATGTGTACGTGTAGGAAGAGAGGAAAGTGATTGGTTCTCAGTGAATGTAGGTTTGCAGCAGGGTGTGTGATGTCTCCATGGTTGTTTAATTTGTTTGTGGATGGGGTTGGTAGGGAGGTGAATGCAAGAGTTTTGGAAAGAGGGGCAAGTATGAAGTCTGTTGGGGATGAGAGAGCTTGGGAAGTGAGTCAGTTGTTGTTCACTGATGATACATCGCTGGTGGCTGATTCATGTGAGAAACTGCAGAAGCTGGTGACTGAGTTTGGTAAAGTGTGTGAAAGAAGAAATTTAAGAGTAAATGCAAATAAGAGCAAGCTTATTAGGTACAGTAGGGTTGAGGGTCACGTCAATTGGGAGGTAGGTTTGAATGGAGAAAAACTGGAGGAAGTGAAGTGTTTTAGATATCTGGGAGTGGATCTGGCAGCGGATGGAACCATGGAAGCGGAAGTGGATCATAGGGTGGGGGAGGGGGCGAAAATCCTGGGAGCCTTGAAGAATGTGTGAAAGTCAAGAACATTATCTCGGAAAGCAAAAATGGGTATGTTTGAAGGAATAGTGGTTCCAACAATGTTGTATGGTTGCGAGGCGTTGGCTATGGATAGAGTTGTGCGCAGGAGGATGGATATGCTGGAAATGAGATGTTTGAGGACAATGTGTGGTGTGAGGTGGTTTGATCGAGTAAGTAACGTAAGGGTAAGAGAGATGTGTGGAAATAAAACGAGCGTGGTTGAGAGAGCAGAAGAGGGTGTTTTGAAATGGTTTGGGCACATGGAGAGAATGAGTGAGGAAAGATTGACCAAGAGGATATATGTGTCGGAGGTGGAGGGAACGAGGAGAAGTGAGAGACCAAATTGGAGGTGGAAAGATGGAGTGAAAAAGATTTTGTGTGGCAGATAAGGTATGGGGTGGGAGGCAAGTTGTTAGAAGCAGTGAAAAGTTTTTATCGAGGATGTAAGGCATGTGTACATGTAGGAAGAGAGGAAAGTGATTGGTTTTAAGTGAATGTAGGTTTGTGGCAGGGGTGTGTGATGTCTCCATGGTTATTTAATTTGTTTATGGATGGGATTGTTAGGGAGGTGAATGCAAGAGTTTTGGAAAGAGGGGCAAGTATGCAGTCTGTTGTGGATGAGAGATCTTGGGAAGTGAGTCAGTTGTTGTTTGCTGATGATACAGCGCTGGTGGCTGATTTGTGTGAGAAACTGCAGAAGCTGGTTTGGTAAAGTGTGTGAAAGAAGAAAGCTGAGAGTAAATGTGAATAAAAGCAAGGTTATTAGGTACAGTAGTGTTGAGGGACAAGTCAATTGGGAGGTAAGTTTGAATGGAGAAAAACTGGAGGAAGTAAAGTGTTTTAGATATCTGGGAGTGGATTTGGCAGCGGATGGAACCATGGAAGTGGAAGTGAATCATAGGATGGGGGAGGGGGTGAAAATTCTGGGTGCCTTGAAGAATGTGTGGAAGTTGAGAACATTATCTTGGAAAGCAAAAATGGGTATGTTTGAAGGAATAGTGGTTCCAACAATGTTGTATGGTTGCGAGGCGTGGGCTATAGATAGAGTTGTGCGCAGGAGGGTGGATGTGCTGGAAATGAGATGTTTGAGGACAATGTGTGGTGTGAGGTGGTTTGATCGAGTAAGTAATGTAAGGGTAAGAGAGATGTGTGGAAATAAAAAGAGCATGGTTGAGAGAGCAGAAGAGGGTGTTTTGAGATGGTTTGGGCACATGGAGAGAATGAGTGAGGAAAGATTGACCAAGAGGATATATGTGTCGGAGGTGGAGGGAACGAGGAGAAGTTTGAGACCAAATTGGAGGTGGGAATATATATAATATATATATAATATATATATTTTTTTTTTTTGCTTTGTCGCTGTCTCCCGCGTTTGCGAGGTAGCGCAAGGAAACAGACGAAAGAAATGGCCCAACCCACCCCCATATACATGTATATACATACACGTCCACACACGCAAATATACATACCTACAAGGGAGCAAATGGGAACTTCAGTGAAGGGTGCAAATGGGGAGGTGATAACAAGTAGTGGTGATGTGAGAAGGAGATGGAGTGAATATTTTGAAGGTTTGTTGAATGTGTTTGATGATAGAGTGGCAGATATAGGGTGTTTTGGTCGAGGTGGTGTGCAAAGTGAGAGGGTTAGGGAAAATGATTTGGTAAACTGAGAAGAGGTAGTAAAAGCTTTGCGGAAGATGAAAGCCGGCAAGGCAGCAGGTTTGGATGGTATTGCAGTGGAAGTTATTAAAAATGGGGGTGACTGTATTGTTGACTGGTTGGTAAGGTTATTTAATGTATGTATGACTCATGGTGAGGTGCCTGAGGATTGGAGGAATGCGTGCATAGTGCCATTGTACAAAGGCAAAGGGGATAAGAGTGAGTGGTCAAATTACAGAGGTATAAGTTTGTTGAGTATTCCTGGTAAATTATATGGGAGGGTATTGATTGAGAGGGTGAAGGCATGAACAGAGCATCAGATTGGGGAAGAGCAGTGTGGTTTCAGAAGTGATAGAGGATGTGTGGATCAGGTGTTTGCTTTGAAGAATGTATGTGAGAAATACTAAGAAAAGCAAATGGATTTGTATGTAGCATTTATGGATCTGGAGAAGGCATATGATAGAATTGATAGAGATGCTCTGTGGAAGGTATTAAGAATATATGGTGTGGGAGGCAAGTTGTTAGAAGCAGTGAAAAGTTTTTATCGAGGATGTAAGGCATGTGTACGTGTAGGAAGAGAGGAAAGTGATTGGTTCTCAGTGAATGTAGGTTTGCGGCAGGGGTGTGTGATGTCTCCATGGTTGTTTAATTTGTTTATGGATGGGGTTGTTAGGGAGGTGAATGCAAGAGTTCTGGAAAGAGGGGCAAGTATGAAGTCTGTTGTGGATGAGAGAGCTTGGGAAGTGAGTCAGTTGTTGTTCACTGATGATACAGCGCTGGTGGCTGATTCATGTGAGAAACTGCAGAAGCTGGTGACTGGGTTTGGTGAAGTGTGTGAAAGAAGAAAGTTAAGAGTAAATGTGAATAAGAGCAAGGTTATTAGGTACAGTAGGGTTGAGGGTCAAGGCAATTGGGAGGTAAGTTTGAATGGAGAAAAACTGGAGGAAGTAAAGTGTTTTAGATATCTGGGAGTGGATCTGGCAGCGGATGGAACCATGGAAGCGGAAGTGAATCATAGGGTGGGGGAGGGGGCGAAAATCCTGGGAGCCTTGAAGAATGTGTGGAAGTCGAGAACATTATCTTGGAAAGCAAAAATGGGTATGTTTGAAGGAATAGTGGTTCCAACAATGTTGTATGGTTGCGAGGCGTGGGCTATGGATAGAGTGGTGCGCAGGAGGGTGGATGTGCTGGAAATGAGATGTTTGAGGACAATGTGTGGTGTGAGGTGGTTTGATCAAGTAAGTAATGTAAGGGTAAGAGAGATGTGTGGAAATAAAAAGAGCGTGGTTGAGAGAGCAGAAGAGGGTGTTTTGAAATGGTTTGGGCACATGGAGAGAATGAGTGAGGAAAAATTGACCAAGAGGATATATGTGTCAGAGGTGGAGGGAACGAGGAGAAGTGGGAGACCAAATTGGAGGTGGAAAGATGGAGTGAAAAAGATTTTGAGTGATCGGGGCTTGAACATGCAGGAGGGTGAAAGGAGGGCAAGGAATAGAGTGAATGTTGGGGTGAAGAGGGTGGTGAGAGTAAGTGAGCTTGGGAAGGAGACTTGTGTGAGGAAGTACCAGGAGAGACTGAGTACAGAATGGAAAAAGGTGAGAACAATGGAAGTAAGGGGAGTGGGGGAGGAATGGGATGTATTTAGGGAATCAGTGATGGATTGCGGAAAAGATGCTTGTGGCATGAGAAGAGTGGGAGGTGGGTTGATTAGAAAGGGTAGTGAGTGGTGGGATGAAGAAGTAAGAGTATTAGTGAAAGAGAAGAGAGAGGCATTTGGACGATTTTTGCAGGGAAAAAATGAAATTGAGTGGGAGATGTATAAAAGAAAGAGACAGGAGGTCAAGAGAAAGGTGCAAGAGGTGAAAAAAAAAAAGGGCAAATGAGAGTTGGGGTGAGAGAGTATCATTAAATTTTAGGGAGAATAAAAAGATGTTCTGGAAGGAGGTAAATAAAGTGCGTAAGACAAGGGAGCAAATGGGAACTTCAGTGAAGGGCGCAAATGGGGAGGTGATAACAAGTAGTGGTGATGTGAGAAGGAGATGGAGTGAGTATTTTGAAGGTTTGTTGAATGTGTTTGATGATAGAGTGGCAGATATAGGGTGTTTTGGTCGAGGTGGTGTGCAAAGTGAGAGGGTTAGGGAAAATGATTTGGTAAACAGAGAAGAGGTAGTAAAAGCTTTGCGGAAGATGAAAGCCGGCAAGGCAGCAGGTTTGGATGGTATTGCAGTGGAATTTATTAAAAAAGGGGGTGACTGTATTGTTGACTGGTTGGTGAGGTTATTTTTTTTTTTTTTTTTTTTTCCAAAAGAAGGAACAGAGAAGAGGTGCAGGTGAGGATATTCCCTCAAAGGCCCAGTCCTCTGTTCTTAACGCTACCTCGCTATCGCGGGAAATAGCGAATAGTATGAAAAAAAAAAATATATATATATATATATATATATATATATATATATATATATATATATATATATATATATATATATAAAGTGTGTGGAAGAAGAAAGTTAAGAGTAAATGTCAATAAGAGCAAGGTTATTAGGTACAGTAGGGTTGAGGGTCAAGTCAATTGGGAGGTGAGTTTGAATGGTGAGAGGCTGGAGGAAGTGAAGTGTTTTAGATATCTGGGAGTGGATCTGTCAGCGGATGGAACCATGGAAGCGGAAGTGGATCATAGGGTGGGGGAGGGGGCGAAAATTTTGGGAGCCTTGAAAAATGTGTGGAAGTCGAGAACATTATCCCGGAAAGCAAAAATGGGTATGTTTGAAGGAATAGTAGTTCCAACAATGTTGTATGGTTGCGAGGCGTGGGCTATGGATAGAGTTGTGCGTAGGAGGATGGATGTGCTGGAAATGAGATGTTTGAGGACAATGTGTGGTGTGAGGTGGTTTGATCGAGTAAGTAACGTAAGGGTAAGAGAGATGTGTGGAAATAAAAAGAGCGTGGTTGAGAGAGCAGAAGAGGGTGTTTTGAAATGGTTTGGGCACATGGAGAGAATGAGTGAGGAAAGATTGACCAAGAGGATATATGTGTCGGAGGTGGAGGGAACGAGGAGAAGAGGGAGACCAAATTGGAGGTGGAAAGATGGAGTGAAAAGGATTTTGTGTGATCGGGGCCTGAACATGCAGGAGGGTGAAAGGAGGGCAAGGAATAGAGTGAATTGGAGCGATGTGGTATACCGGGGTTGACGTGCTGTCAGTGGATTGAATCAAGGCATGTGAAGCGTCTGGGGTAAACCATGGAAAGCTGTGTAGGTATGTATATTTGCGTGTGTGGACGTGTGTATGTACATGTGTATGGGGGGGGTTGGGCCATTTCTTTCGTCTGTTTCCTTGCGCTACCTCGCAAACGCGGGAGATAGCGACAAAGTATAAAAAAAAAAAAAAAAAAAAAATATATATATATATATATATATATATATATATATATATATATATATGGAATGAGTATTTTGAAGGTTTGTTGAATGTGTCTGATGACAGAGTGGCAGATATAGGGTGTTTGGGTCGAGGTGGTGTGCAAAGTGAGAGGGTTAGGGAAAATGATTTGGTAAACAGAGAAGAGGTAGTAAAAGCTTTGCGGAAGATGAAAGCCGGCAATGCAGCAGGTTTGGATGGTATTGCAGTGGAATTTATTAAAAAAGGGGGTGACTGTATTGTTGACTGGTTGGTAAGGTTATTTAATGTATGTATGACTCATGGTGAGGTGCCTGAGGATTGGCGGAATGCGTGCATAGTGCCATTGTACAAAGGCAAAGGGGATAAGAGTGAGTGCTCAAATTACAGAGGTATAAGTTTGTTGAGTATTCCTGGTAAATTATATGGGAGGGTATTGATTGAGAGGGTGAAGGCAGGTACAGAGCATCAGATTGGGGAAGAGCAGTGTGGTTTCAGAAGTGGTAGAGGATGTGTGGATCAGGTGTTTGCTTTGAAGAATGTATGTGAGAAATACTTAGAAAAGCAAATGGATTTGTATGTAGCATTTATGGATCTGGAGAAGGCATATGATAGAGTTGATAGAGATGCTCTGTGGAAGGTATTAAGAATATATGGTGTGGGAGGCAAGTTGTTAGAAGCAGTGAAAAGTTTTTATCGAGGATGTAAGGCATGTGTACGTGTAGGAAGAGAGGAAAGTGATTGGTTCTCAGTGAATGTAGGTTTGCGGCAGGGGTGTGTGATGTCTCCATGGTTGTTTAATTTGTTTATGGATGGGGTTGTTAGGGAGGTAAATGCAAGAGTCTTGGAAAGAGGGGCAAGTATGAAGTCTGTTGGGGATGAGAGAGCTTGGGAAGTGAGTCAGTTGTTGTTCGCTGATGATACAGCGCTGGTGGCGGATTCATGTGAGGAACTGCAGAAGCTGGTGACGGAGTTTGGTAAAGTGTGTGGAAGAAGAAAGTTAAGAGTAAATGTGAATAAGAGCAAGGTTATTAGGTACAGTAGGGTTGAGGGTCAAGTCAATTGGGAGGTGAGTTTGAATGGAGAAAAACTGGAGGAAGTGAAGTGTTTTAGATATCTGGGAGTGGATCTGTCAGCGGATGGAACCATGGAAGCGGAAGTGGATCATAGGGTGGGGGAGGGGGCGAAAATTTTGGGAGCCTTGAAAAATGTGTGGAAGTCGAGAACATTATCTCGGAAAGCAAAAATGGGTATGGTTGAAGGAATAGTGGTTCCAACAATGTTGTATGGTTGCGAGGCGTGGGCTATGGATAGAGTTGTGCGCAGGAGGATGGATGTGCTGGAAATGAGATGTTTGAGGACAATGTGTGGTGTGAGGTGGTTTGATCGAGTAAGTAACGTAAGGGTAAGAGAGATGTGTGGAAATAAAAAGAGCGTGGTTGAGAGAGCAGAAGAGGGTGTTTTGAAATGGTTTGGGCACATGGAGAGAATGAGTGAGGAAAGATTGACCAAGAGGATATATGTGTCGGAGGTGGAGGGAACGAGGAGAAGAGGGAGACCAAATTGGAGGTGGAAAGATGGAGTGAAAAGGATTTTGTGTGATCGGGGCCTGAACATGCAGGAGGGTGAAAGGAGGGCAAGGAATAGAGTGAATTGGAGTGATGTGGTATACCGGGGTTGACGTGCTGTCAGTGGATTGAATCAAGGCATGTGAAGCGTCCGGGGTAAACCATGGAAAGCTGTATAGGTATGTATATTTGCGTGTGTGGACGTGTGTATGTACATGTGTATGGGGGGGGTTGGGCCATTTCTTTCGTCTGTTTCCTTGCGCTACCTCGCAACCGTGGGAGACAGCGACGAGGTATTAAAAAAAAAAAAAAAATATATATATATATATATATTTTTTTTTTTTTTTTTTTTTTTTTTATACTTTGTCGCTGTCTCCCGCGTTTGCGAGGTAGCGCAAGGAAACAGACGAAAGAAATGGCCCAACCCCCCCCCCATACACATGTACATACATATATATATATATATATATATATATATATATATATATATATATATATATATATATATATATATATATATATATAGCATTAATGAGATGGCCTCACTTATGGCTTCTGCTGTGTTTGCTGTCTCAAGTAACATAAAAAAGAAAGAGTTATACAAAATCCTGTAGCCAGAAGAACTCTGAGCCTGGCAGTCTTTCAGATTGGCCTGCAAAAATTTCATGACAACAAGAATATTTCACCAGAATATTTCTGGTGTGAAAAAGAAATGCCACAGAAAGTATAACATAAACATGATGGTAGACAACTACTGGAAGCTTCAGCATAATGAATCCATTGCCAGACACAAGTTACAATCTAGAGAACCCATTTTTAGCTTCATTATACAAGTTTTACATGAGTGAATGAACTAAGTGCTTGTGTACATGAGAAGTTCTGAGCAAGAGTTTGAAAACTACAAAATTAAGTAGATATACAAAAGTTTGTGTTAACTTCACACTACTGTAAGTTATTATTTCTTGAAAAACAAGATACAATTGAGCAGAACTAAATCAGCTTCATGCTTAGCCCCCTGTTGTTGAAAAAGAGCTTGCCATCCAGGAAGTAGAATGAAAATGAAAAATTTGCTCACCAGTGACATGATCAGTGATAATCAGTTTCTTGTAGATTCACTAGTTATGAGTTGTTGGATACTCTGCTGTCTCTGTATTATGTATGCTTTTTTGTCACTTTTCAAATGCCTCTTTCTATTTTACATGTTTTTTTTTTACCCTGCAGATCGAGGATTCATTGAACCTCTAGTGCGGCTGTTGAACTTGAGCAACTCCAATGTTCAGGAACAGGTGACCTGGGCTTTAGGCAACATAGCAGGGGATGGGCCAGAGCTACGGAACAAAGTGGTGGCAGCTGGTATCGTCAAGCCCTTGGTAGCTCTTGCCTCCCAAGATATAACGGTAATTAGAGTTTAGGGATAGGGGAGAAATAATACTTCCCCCGTATTCCTCACGTGTTGTAGAAGGTGACTAAAGGGGGCAGGAGCAGGGGGCTGGAAACCCTCCCTTCCTTGTATTTCAATTTCTAAAGGGGGAAACAAAAGGAGGAGTCAATCAGGGAGTGCTTATCTACCTCGAAGGCTCAGACTTGTGTGTCTGAACGTGTGTGGATGTAACCCAGGTGAGAAGAAAGGAGAAATAGGTAGTATGTTTGAGGAAAGAAACCTGGATGTTCTGGCTCTGAGTGAAACGAAGCTCAAGGGTAAAAGGGAAGAATGGTTTGGAAAAGTCTTGGGAGGAAAGTCAGTGGTTGGTGAGAGGACAAGGGCTAAGGAAGGAGTAGCACTGCTCCTAAAGCAGGTGTTGTGGGAGTGTGTGATAGTATTAGAAAATAAATTCCAGATTGATGTGGGTAAAACTGAAAGTAGATGGAGAGAGATAGGTGATTATTAGTGCTTATGCACCTGGTCATGAGAAGAAAGATCATGAGAGGCAAGTTTTTTGGGAGCAGCTGACTGAGTGTGTCAGCAGCTTTGGTGTATGAGACCAGGTATTAGTGATGGGTGATTTAAATGCAAAGGTGAGTAATGTGTCAGTTGAGGGTATAATTGGTGTACATGGGGGTATTCAGTGTTTTGGATGGCAATGGTGAAGAGCTTGTGGATTTGTGTGCTGAAAAAAGACTGGTGATTGGGAATACCTAGTTTAAAAAGAGAGATGTACATTAGTATATGTATATGACTAGGAGAGATGGTCAAAGGGCATTTTTGGATTATGTGTTTGCTGATAGGCATGTAAAAGAGAGACTTTTGGATGATAATGTGCTGAGGGGCATCTAGAGGGTTATCTGATCACTATCTTATGGAGACGAGAGTGTAGAGGTTTTCAAAAAAGAAGAGAGGATGTTGGGAGAAGAGAGTGAGTGAGCTTGGAAAGGAGACTTGTGGGAGGAATTATCAGGAGAGATCGAGTGTAGAATGACAAAAGGTGAGAGCAGATTATGTGAGGGGAGTGGGTCAGGAATGGGATGTATTTAGGGAAGCAATGATGGCATGTGCAAAAGATGCATGTGGCATGAGATAGGTGGGAGGTGGGCTGATTAGAAAGGGTAGTGAGTGTGGGCTGATCAGAAATGGTAGTGAGTGGTGGGATGAAGATGTAAAGTTGTTAGTGAAAGAGAAAAGAGAGGCATATGGATGATACTTACAAGGAAGGAGTGCAAATGATTGGGAGATGTATAAAAGGAAGCAGCACGAGGTCAAGAGTAAGGTGCAAGGTTTGAAAAAGAGGGCAAATGAGAGTTGGGGTGAGAGAGTATCATTAAACTTTAGGGAGAATAAAAAGATGTTTTGGAAGGAGGTAAATATCATGCGTAAGACAAGAGAACAAATGAGAACATCGGTGAAGGGGGCAAAGGGGGAAGTGACAACAGGTAGTGATGAAGTGAGAAGGAGTAGTGAGTATTTTGAAGGTTTGTTGAATGTGTTTGATGATAGAGTGGCATAAGTAGGGTGTTTTGGTCAGGGTGGTGTGTAAAGTGAGAGGGTCAGGGAGAATGGTTTGGTTAAGAGAGAAGAAGCTGTGAAAGCTTTGCAGAAGATGAAGTCCGGCAAGGCAAGGCAGTGGGTTTGGATGGTATATGCAGTGGAATTTATGAGAAAGGAGTTGATTGTGTTGTTGATTGGTTGGAAAGGATATTCAATGTATGTACGAATCATGAAGTGCCTAAGGATTGGTAGGATGCATGCATAGTACCATTGTACAGAGGCAAAAGGGATAAAGGTGAGTGTTCAAACTACAGAGGCATAAGTTTGTTGAGTATTTGTGGGAAATTGTATGGGAGTGTATTGATTGAGAGGGGAAGAGCAGTGTGGTTTCAGAAGTGGTAAAGGATGTGTGGATCAGGTGTTTTCATTGAGAAATGTATGTGAGAACTACTAAGAAAAGCAGATGGATTTGTATGGTTCCGGAGAAGGCATATGATAGGGTTGATAGAGATGCTTTGTGGAAGGTCTTAAGAGTTTATGGTGTGGGACGTAAGCTGGTAGAAGCAGTGAAAAGTTTTTACCAAGGGTGTAAGGCATGTGTACGAGTAGAAATAGAGGAGAGAGATTGGTTCCCAGTGAAGTTCAGGTCTGCGGCAGGAGTGTCTGATGTCCCCATGGTTGTTTAGTTTGTTTTTGGATGGGGTGGTTAGGCATGTAAATGCAAGAGATTTGGATAGAGGGGTGAGTATGCAGTCTGTTGGGGATGAGAGGGCCTGGGAAGTGAGTCAGTTGTTTGCCAATGATACAGCTCTGGTAGGTGATTTGAGTGAGAAACTGCAAAAGTTGGTGACTGAGTTTGGAGAAGTGTGTGAAAGGAGAAAGGTGAGATTAAGTGAGAATAAGAGCAAGGTTATTAGGTTCAGTAAAGTTGATGGACAAGTTAATCGGGATGTAAGTTTGAATGGAGAAAAACTGGAGGAAGTGAAGTGTTTTAGATATCTGGGAGTGGACTTAGCAGCAAATGGAACCATGGAAGCAGAAGTGATTCACTGGGTGGGGGAAGGGTGAAGGTTCTGGGAGTGATGAAGAATGTGTAGAAGGAGAGAACATTAACTTGGAGAGCAAAAATGGGTATGTTTGAAGGAATAGTATAGAATATGGTTGTAAGGCATGTAAGGCTTAATGAGTACTGATAACTAATGCTTTGAGGTATACTTATTTAGAAGTAACCTATAAGCAAGGGCTGTTGGTAATTTGTAAAAACTGAAAAGTTAGGATATACCAATAAATGATGGAGTGGAAAAGATTTTGAGTGATCAGGGCCTGAACATACAAGAGGGTGGAAGGCATGCAAGGAATAGAGTGAATTGGAATGATTTGGTATACTGGGGTCAACATGCTATCAATGGACTGAACCAGGGCATGTAAAGGGACCTGGATGTGGATAGAGCACTGTGGTTTCAGTGTATTAAACTTGACAGCTAGAGACTGAATGTGACGAATGTGGCCTTTTTTTGTCTTTTCCTACCTCAGTGAAGGGGGGTCTATTTCCTGTGTGGTGGGGTTGCAACAGGAATGGATGAAGGCAAGCATGTATGAATATGTACATACACGTGTATATATGTATATGTCTGTGTATGTATATGTTGATATGTATATGTACGTATATGTGCATGTATGGGTGTTTGTGTATATATATATATGTGTATATGAGTGGATGGGCCTTTCTTCGTCAGTTTCCTGGTGCTATCAGGAAACAGACGAAGAAAGGCCCATCCACTCATATTTTTTTTTTTTTTTTTGCTTTGTCGCTGTCTCCCACGTTTGCGAGGTAGCGAAAGGAAACAGACGAAAGAAATGGCCCAACCCACCCCCATACACATGTATATACATACGTCCACACACGCAAATATACATACCTACACAGCTTTCCATGGTTTACCCCAGACGCTTCACATGCCCTGATTCAATCCACTGACAGCACGTCAACCCCGGTATACCACATCGCTCCAATTCACTCTATTCCTTGCCCTCCTTTCACCCTCCTGCATGTTCAGGCCCCGATCACACAAAATCTTTTTCACTCCATCTTTCCACCTCCAATTTGGTCTCCCTCTTCTCCTCGTTCCCTCCACCTCCGACACATATATCCTCTTGGTCAATCTTTCCTCACTCATTCTCTCCATGTGCCCAAACCATTTCAAAACACCCTCTTCTGCTCTCTCAACCACGCTCTTTTTATTACCACACATCTCTCTTACCCTTACGTTACTTACTCGATCAAACCACCTCACACCACACATTGTCCTCAAACATCTCATTTCCAGCACATCCATCCTCCTGCGCACAACTCTATCCATAGCCCACGCCTCGCAACCATACAGCATTGTTGGAACCACTATTCCTTCAAACATACCCATTTTTGCTTTCCGAGATAATGTTCTCGACTTCCACACATTCTTCAAGGCTCCCAGAATTTTCGCCCCCTCCCCCACCCTTTGATCCACTTCCGCTTCCATGGTTCCATCCGCTGCCAGATCCACTCCCAGATATCTAAAACACTTCACTTCCTCCAGTTTTTCTCCATTCAAACTCACCTCCCAATTGACTTGACCTTCAACCCTACTGTACCTAATAACCTTGCTCTTATTCACATTTACTCTTAACTTTCTTCTTTCACACACTTTACCAAACCGAGTCACCAGCTTCTGCAGTTTCTCACATGAATCAGCCACCAGCGCTGTATCATCAGCGAACAACAACTGACTCACTTCCCAAGCTCTCTCATCCCCAACAGACTTCATACTTGCCCCTCTTTCCAAAACTCTTGCGTTCACCTCCCTAACAACCCCATCCATAAACAAATCAAACAACCATGGAGACATCACACACCCCTGCCGCAAACCTACATTCACTGAGAACCAATCACTTTCCTCTCTTCCTACACGTACACATGCCTTACATCCTCGATAAAAACTTTTCACTGCTTCTAACAACTTGCCTCCCACACCATATATTCTTAATGCCTTCCACAGAGCATCTCTATCAACTCTATCATATCCACTCATATACACATATATATACATAAACACCCATACATGCACATATATGTACATATACATATCAACATATACATACACAGACATATACTCACTGACGCGGGAAACAGCGATTAAGTGTAATAAAATGAAATAAACCATAAATGGGAAATACTACAGTCAGGAGCTGTGGAACTAATAGTAACTGAGTTAAAGACTGATGAAAACAGGAAACTGGGAGTAATATGTCAGTCACAGATAAATGTGATTTCTGGAAACCAGAAAGTTGGAGTGACTAGGGTTTATCCAATGTTTCCTAGGGTATTAAAGATACTGGTGACTGGGCATTATTAGTCAGTAATTCTTTGGAACACATATTTGCATGTACCCTTAACCAAAAGGCTTAGGAAATTCCTGGATCTTAGGTGGGCCATGAACAGCAGCAGTTCATAGCCATGCCATTTGGTCTAACTCTTTACATGGATAGTAAAGGCCCTGATGGTCTCAGGACAAGATTCAGTGTGAATGTCCTTGCTTGTCTGCATGGTTTTTTAGTTTTCATTATGTCACTAAGTGAATGCAGAACCTACCAGATCAAATCGTAGTTGGGATTCAAGACCCTAGGGTTTGCTGTTAGTCACAAGAACCAAACAGAACACAACCTTATTAGAGATCTGAGACCTGGGTTTACCATCAGCCACAAGAAGAACTGACCAAAACAAAACTATATTGGAGATCCAAGACCTATGGTTTACCATCAGCCACGAGTAGAACCAACCAGAGCAAAACCTCATGAGGGATCCAAGACCTGGAATTTACCTTCTGCCACAAGAAGAACCAACCAGAACAGAACCGTATAAGAGATCCAGGACCTGGGTTTTATCATCAGCCACAAGAAGAACCAACCAGAATAAAACCCAATTAGAAATCCAAGACCTGTGGTGTACCGACCAGAACAAAACCCTAATAGAGATCCAAGACCTGGGGTTTACCATCAGCCACCAGAAGTCACATTTTATTCTACCCAAAAGTTCAACCGACTAGAAATCACGTGAAACACCCAGAGAGTGAAGGGACACTATGCATATCAAAGGGATTGGTAACCTTCAGCTGTCGGAAGGGGCTTTGCAATAATAACTTCTTCCTCCATCTCCTCTGCCCTATTTTATTGCTTAAAATAGAAGGCAAAAAAGAAAAAAAAGATTGGTTTGAATATGTAGCAATACACAGTGAGAAAAGGGTGGGCAAAAGAAATTTTGAAAACAAGAAGCAAAAGAGAGAAGGACAGATGAATGGTGGATGAGGAAAAGATGTTAAGATTATTCCAGTAACTTAGTTTTAATCAGCAGTCTTGATATGGGTGTTGTAAGATTGTTGTGGACATCACTGTAACTCTCCCAAGTTGGGACTGTAGTGCTTCCTTGGCCAAATAGTGTCTACAGCCTGCTCTGTGCTACCACCTAAATGCCCCTTTTTCTACTCTGTACCCCCTTCCACAAATCAGGGATTGGACAAACACCTCAGGAAAAGGATAGAGTCTTCCTTAGGTCAAGTAAATGTTAGTGTGTGGTACCAGGTGTTCATCCAGCTCCACATGAAGGATGTGCGCATCCTTTACCATAGACACGTGGCAGCATTGCTGCGTCGTTTCCACCAAGGAACGTGTTGTATCTGCCTCCTGGGAACAACAGAGGCAATTTCATCACAAGCATGCAATCTAGATTTGCATTGCAGCAAAACCCTTAAAATGCGCCCTCTGCTTGTGGTTAGAAACCCAGTCTTCTTACAGCTCCCTGTTATCAGAAGCCATTATCATAGTCCAAGCTTCCTTTTGGTTTTCTTCCAGTGGGAGTAACACCTCAAGCTGACCTTTTCTTAATAAGAGTCAGTACACTCTTGCAGTTACTCTTATGTTCCACAAATGTTTAGATTTATATGTTAAAAAAGGCCTACATTTAGATTAGAACTTATCTGTCTATCTTTCTTTATCTCTGATGTCTGTTACCTTTGGGAACTCCCTCAAGGGATGGCCATGGCAAAAAAGTCTCCATAACTGGTTTGCTCCAGCAATTACATTGATCTATCCAATCAAAATTTTTCCTCGGGGTCTCTAGAAGCTTGATTGTATCAGTAAGAAATTAAGATCCACATCATGTGCAGTCATCAGTAGCTCTGTAGCCTCCATTAAAACTTGAATTGGTCTTTGACCCAATCTGAAGCTCTTAGCCAAACATGAGATGACAGGATTCTACCGAGAAAAAAAAAATCAAATTTAAATTGCAATGAGCTTGAAGGACATCATTGCATGTATCCTATACATAAACTGTGAAACTATATGGGATTCCCTCAGAGACTAATTCATCATTTCTAATGACTTGATAGTCCCTCATTTGGCTTAAAACAGTGCAAGGTAGATAAAGAAAATTATCCTAATGCCCCCAGCTAGATTTTCTTGTGACTGTCTCACGTTAGTAAGGAAAAGAAATGGTTTTGTGTAAATCTAGAATCATTCAGTTATGTTTAACTCTGTTCCTTTCCAGATGCATGTTGCCTTTCAGTTTACGCATATATATCATCAAGCCATATCTATTTTGTTGAAATGAAATATGTACCTTCTCCCCTTACTTACCAAATTGATTTGTTGCATGATGCTCAACTCTACATACATACATACACATCACCTTCAGACACAAAATGGTTCCATTTCAGTTGTAAAGAAAAAGTGTTCATATAACTATCATTATATTACTGAAGCCTACATGTGTACTGAAATATCATATCTAAGGTGCTGAAAACTTTCCACTTGTATTTGGCAGCTGTCCTTCCTCCGTACCTTAACATGGGCTTTCTCAAACATATTCCGGACCAAGCATTTGGAGATGCCTGATGAAGAAAAATCGCTTTTTCTACACATCTTGAAAGAAAACCTCCTGCCACATGATGACAGTGCAGTGCATGGTGAGTTGGGGAAGAACACCAGAGTGGGGGATTAAGGAGATGTGCTACATGGTTTGTTGATGTGGATTATGATGGAGATTGCAGATTCATTGTTCAGTCTTTTGTTGTTGGTCATAGTGGTTCTGGAAATAACAAGTCATAGAGTGTTAGTGTGGTCATGGATTGTGATGATATCGCAGTTGATATTGATTTTGTAGCTTTAAATCTTAAACATTTAGTAGCTACTGTAATGAGTCTATGAATGTAGACTGTAGTCAGTATGATTGTCACCATACTATCTGCAGAACTAGGTCATGGATACTCTCTCCAAAAGTTGAAGGTGTGCTTTAGCTATTAGTGAACAGTTTTAGATGCTGTGTATGTGAAGTGAAATGTTCCACATTAGTATATATAAGAATGTTCAACAACTGCATGTCCTCAGCTCAGCTGAAAAAGTTGTATTAAAGACTGTTATTCTGAAATTCATTTTTCCTAGTGTCTGATACATAAACATATATGCGCTTATTGAAGCTATAGCTTTTAGCATTTTGAATAAAATGATGCTGTTGTAAAAATCCATGAAAAAGAAGCTAGGCCTAAAAAGTCAGAAAAGTTCCGATTCAGAGTCTCATGTGATAAATTTTGATTTGATTTACAAAATTATAACCATGACAATTTCCAGTCAGAACCCCTTATGAAAATACTATAATTTGTTTTACCTTAGTAATTATTTGCGTAAATGGCATGAAAACCCTCCCTTCAGTAGAAATATATTCAATGTAAACAGTTTATACCATTTGACAAAGCTTATTCTCATTGTGAAGTACAAGAGACAGGTAAGATTCCTGATTAGGAAGCCTTTTCAGACAGAAAGACATCTCAGGACCAAATACTAATGTATCTGTATGTGACAACATAAGAGTATATGGCATGGGAGGTAAGTTGCTAGAAGCAGTGAAGTTTTTATCGAGGATGTAAGGCATGTGTACGAATAGGAAGAGAGGAAAGTGATTGGTTCCCAGGGAATGTTGGTTTGCAGCAGGGGTACATGATATCTCCATGGTTGTTTAATTTGTTTATGGATGGGGTTGTTAAGGAGGTGAATGCAAGAGCTTTGGAGAGAGGGCTTGGCAAGTGAGCCATTTGTTGTTCGCTGATGATGCAGCGCTGGTGGCTGATTTGGGTGAGGAACTGCAGAAGCTGGTGACTGAGTTTGGTAAAGTGTGTGAAAGAAGAAAGCTAAGAGTAAATGTGAATAAGAGCAAGGTTTTTATGTTCAGTAGGGTTGAGGGACAAGTCAGTTGGGAGGTAGGTTTGAATGGAGAAAAACTGGAGGAAGTGAAGTGTTTTAGATATTTGGGAGAGAATTTAGCAGCCGATGGAACCATGGAAATGGAAGTGAGTCACAGGGTGGGGGAGGGGGCGAAGGTTCTGGGAGCGTTGAAGAAAGTATGGAAGGTCAGAACACTATTTCGGAGAGCAAAAATGGGTATGTTTGAAGGAATAGTGGTTCTAACTATGTTATATAGTTGCGAGGCATGGGCTGTAGATAAGGTTGTGCGGAGGAGGGTGGATGTGCTGGAAATGAGATGTTTGAGGACAATATGTGATGTGAGGTGGTTTGATCGAGTAAGTAATGAAAGGGTAAGAGAGATGTGTGGTAATAAAAAGTGTGGTTGAGAGAGCAGAAGAGGGTGTATTGAAATGGTTTGGTCACATGCAGAGAATGAGTGAAGAAAGATTGCCAAAGACGGTATATTTGCCAGAGGTGGAGGGAACGAGGAGAAGCGGGAGACCAAATTGGAGGTGGAAGGATGGAGTGAAAAAATTTGAGCGATGGGGGCCTGAAGATACAGGAGGGTGTAAGGCGTGCAAGGAATAGAGTGAATTGGAACGATGCGGTATACCGGGCTTGACGTGCTGTCAATGGATTGAATCAGGGCATGTGAAGCATCTGACGTAAACCATAGAAAGTTTTTTTGGGCCTACATGTGGAAAGGGAGCTGTGGTTTCAGTGCATTACACATGACAGCCAGAGACTGAGTGTGAACGAATGTGGCCTTTATTGTCTTTTCCTAGCGCTACCTTGCTCGTGCACGGGGAGACGGGGGGGTGCCATTTCATGTGTGACGTGGTGGCGACGGGAATGGATGAAGGCAACAAGTATGAATATGTACATGTGTATATATGTATATGCATGTATACATTGAAATGCATAGGTATGTGTATGCGCGTGTGTGGGCATGTATGTATAGACATGTGCATGTGGATGGGTTGAGCCATTCTTTTGTCTGTTTCCTTGTGCTACCGTGCTACTGCGGGAGACAGCAAAAAAGTATTGTTAGATTCTAGAGAGAATGAAAAGATGTTTTAGAAGTAGGTAAATAAAGTGCGTAAGACAAGAGAACAAATGGGAATTCGATGAAGGGGGCTGATGGGAAGGTAATAACGGGTAGTGGTGGAGTGAGAAGGAGATGGAGTCATTGTTTTGAAGTTTGTTGAATGCGTTTGATGATAGAGTGGCAGATATAGGGTGTTTTGGTCGAGGAGGTGTGTAAAGTGAGAGGGTCAGGGAGAATGGTTTGGTAAACGGAGAAGAGGTAGTGAAAGACTTGCAGAAGATGAAAGCTGGCAAGGGGGTGGGTTTGGATGGTATTTCAGTGGAATTTATGAAAAAAAGGGGACGACTGTGTTGTTGACTGGTGGGTGAGGATATTCAATGTATGTATGGTCCTTGGTGAAGTGCCTGAGGATTGGCAGAATGTGTGCATAGTGCCATTGTACAAAGGCAAAGGGGATAAAGGTGAGTGTTCAGATTACAGAGGTATACATTTGTTGAGTATTCCTGGGAAATTATATGGAAGGGTATTGATTGAGAGGGTGAAGGCATGTACAGAGCATCAGATTGAGGAAGAGCAGTGTGGTTTCAGAAGTGGTAGAGGATGTGTGGATCAGGTGTTTGCTTTGAAGAATGTATGTGAGAAATACTTAGAAAAGCAAATGGATATGTATGTAGTATTTATGGATCTGGAGAAGGCATATGATAGAGTTGATAGAGATGCTCTGTGGAAGGTATTAAGAGAATATGGTGCGGGAGGCAAGTTGCTAGAAGAAGTGAAAAGTTTTTATCGAGGATGTGAGGCATGTGTACGAGTAGGAAGAGAGGAAAGTGATTGGTCCTCAGGGAATGTCAGTTTGCAGAAGGGGTGCATGATGTCTCCATGGTTGTTTAATTTGTTTATGGATGGGGTTGTTAGGGAATTGAATGCAAGAATTTTGAAGAGAGGGGCAAGTATGCAGTCTGTTGTGGATGAGAGGTCTTGGGAAGAGAGAATTTAGCAGCGGATGGAACCATGGAAGCAGAAGTGAATCACAGGGTGGGGGAGGGGGCAAAGGATCTGGAAGCATTGAAAAATGTGTGGAAGGCGAGAATGTTATCTCAGAGCAAAAATGGGTATGTTTGAAGGAGTAGTGGTTCCAACAATGTTATATGGTTGCGAGGCGTGGGCTATAGATAGGGTTGTGCGGAGGAAGGTAGATGTATTGAAAATGAGATGTTTGAGGACAATATGCAGAGTGAGGTGGTTTGATCGAGTAAGTAATGAAAGGGTAAGAGAGAAATGTGGTAATATAAGGTGTGGTTGAGAGAGCAGAAGAGGGTGTATTGAAATGGTGTGATCACATGAAGAGAATGAGTGAGGAAAGATTGACAAAGAGGATAAATGTGTCAGAGATGGAAGGAACGAGGAGAAGAGGAGACCAAATTGGAGGTGGAAGGATGGAGTGAAAAAGATTTTGTGTGATCGGGGCCTGAACATGCAGGAAGGGGTGATGCATTGATGTCTCCATGGTTGTTTAATTTGTTTATGGATGGGGTTGTTAAGGAGGTGAATGCAAGAGTTTTGGAAAGAGGGGCAAGTATGCAGTCTGTTGTGGATGAGAGGTCTTGGGAAGAGTGAATTTAGCAGCGGATGGAACCATGGAAATGGAAGTGAGTCACAGGGTGGGGGAGGGGGCGAAGGTTCTGGGAGCGTTGAAGAACGTATGGAAGTCAGAACACTATTTCGGAGAGCAAAAATGGGTATGTTTGAAGGAGTAGTGGTTCCAACAATGTTATATGGTTGCGAGGCGTGGACTATGGAGAGAGTTGTGCGCAGGAGGATGGATGTGCTGGAAATGAGATGTTTGAGGACAATATGCAGAGTGAGGTGGTTTGATCGAGTAAGTAATGAAAGGGTAAGAGAGATGTGTGGAAATAAAAAGAGCGTGGTTGAGAGAGCAGAAGAGGGTGTATTGAAATGGTTTGGTCACATGCAGAGAATGAGTGAAGAAAGATTGCCAAAGACGGTATATTTGCCAGAGGTGGAGGAACGAGGAGAAGCGGGAGACCAAATTGGAGGTGGAAGGATGGAGTGAAAAAGATTTTGTGTGATCGGGGCCTGAACATGCAGGAAGGGGTGATGCATTGATGTCTCCATGGTTGTTTAATTTGTTTATGGATGGGGTTGTTAAGGAGGTGAATGCAAGAGTTTTGGAAAGAGGGGCAAGTATGCAGTCTGTTGTGGATGAGAGGTCTTGGGAAGAGTGAATTTAGCAGCGGATGGAACCATGGAAATGGAAGTGAGTCACAGGGTGGGGGAGGGGGCGAAGGTTCTGGGAGCGTTGAAGAACGTATGGAAGTCAGAACACTATTTCGGAGAGCAAAAATGGGTATGTTTGAAGGAGTAGTGGTTCCAACAATGTTATATGGTTGCGAGGCGTGGACTATGGAGAGAGTTGTGCGCAGGAGGATGGATGTGCTGGAAATGAGATGTTTGAGGACAATATGCAGAGTGAGGTGGTTTGATCGAGTAAGTAATGAAAGGGTAAGAGAGAAATGTGGTAATATAAGGTGTGGTTGAGAGAGCAGAAGAGGGTGTATTGAAATGGTTTGGTCACATGCAGAGAATGAGTGAAGAAAGATTGCCAAAGACGGTATATTTGCCAGAGGTGGAGGAACGAGGAGAAGCGGGAGACCAAATTGGAGGTGGAAGGATGGAGTGAAAAAGATTTTGTGTGATCGGGGCCTGAACATGCAGGAAGGGGTGATGCATTGATGTCTCCATGGTTGTTTAATTTGTTTATGGATGGGGTTGTTAAGGAGGTGAATGCAAGAGTTTTGGAAAGAGGGGCAAGTATGCAGTCTGTTGTGGATGAGAGGTCTTGGGAAGAGTGAATTTAGCAGCGGATGGAACCATGGAAATGGAAGTGAGTCACAGGGTGGGGGAGGGGGCGAAGGTTCTGGGAGCGTTGAAGAACGTATGGAAGTCAGAACACTATTTCGGAGAGCAAAAATGGGTATGTTTGAAGGAGTAGTGGTTCCAACAATGTTATATGGTTGCGAGGCGTGGACTATGGAGAGAGTTGTGCGCAGGAGGATGGATGTGCTGGAAATGAGATGTTTGAGGACAATATGCAGAGTGAGGTGGTTTGATCGAGTAAGTAATGAAAGGGTAAGAGAGATGTGTGGAAATAAAAAGAGCGTGGTTGAGAGAGCAGAAGAGGGTGTATTGAAATGGTTTGGTCACATGCAGAGAATGAGTGAAGAAAGATTGCCAAAGACGGTATATTTGCCAGAGGTGGAGGAACGAGGAGAAGAGGAGACCAAATTGGAGGTGGAAGGATGGAGTGAAAAAATTTGAGCGATGGGGGCCTGAAGATACAGGAGGGTGTAAGCGTGCAAGGAATAGAGTGAATTGGAACGATCGGTATACGGCAGTAACGTGCTTCAATATGGATTGAATCAGGGCATGTGAAGCATCTGACGTAAAACCATAGAAAGTTTTTTTTTGGGCCTACATGTGGAAAGGGAGCTGTGGTTTCAGTGCATTACACATGACAGCCAGAGACTGAGTGTGAACGAATGTGGCCTTTATTGTCTTTTCCTAGCGCTACCTTGCTCGTGGCACGAGACGGGATGGGTGCCGATTTCATGTGACTGTGGTGGCGACGGGAATGGATGAAGGCAACAAGTATGAATATGTACATGTGTATATATGTATATGCATGTATACATTGAAATGCATAGGTATGTGTCTGCGCGTGTGTGGGCATGTATGTATAGACATGTGCATGTGGATGGGTTGAGCCATTCTTTTGTCTGTTTCCTTGTGCTACGTGCTACTGCGGGAGACAGCAAAAAAGTATTGTTAGATTCTAGAGAGAATGAAAAGATGTTTTAGAAGTAGGTAAATAAAGTGCGTAAGACAAGAGAACAAATGGTAATTCGATGAAGGGGCTGATGGGAAGGTAATCACGGTAGTGGTGGAGTGAGAAGGAGATGGAGTCATTGTTTTGAAGTTTGTTGAATGCGTTTGATGATAGAGTGGCAGATATAGGGTGTTTTGGTCGAGGAGGTGTGTAAAGTGAGAGGGTCAGGGAGAATGGTTTGGTAAAGGAGAAGAGGTAGTGAAAGACTTTGCAGAAGATGAAAGCTGGCAAGGGGTGGGTTTGGATGGTATTGCAGTGGAATTTATTAAAAAAGGGGGTGACTGTATTATTGACTGGTTGGTAAGGTTATTTAATGTATGTATGACTCATAGGTGAGGTGCCTGAGGATTGGCGGAATGCGTGCATAGTGCCAATGTACAAAGGCAAAGGGGATAAAGGTGAGTGTTCAGATTACAGAGGTATACATTTGTTGAGTATTCCTGGGAAATTATATGGAAGGGTATTGATTTGAGAGGGTGAAGGCATGTACAGAGCATCAGATTGAGGAAGAGCAGTGTGGTTTCAGAAGTGGTAGAGGATGTGTGGATCAGGTGTTTGCTTTGAAGAATGTATGTGAGAAATACTTAGAAAAGCAAATGGATATGTATGTAGTATTTATGGATCTGGAGAAGGCATATGATAGAGTTGATAGAGAGCTCTGTGGAAGGTATTAAGAGAATATGGTGCGGGAGGCAAGTTGCTAGATAGAAGCAGTGAAGTTTTTATCGAGGATGTGAGGCATGTGTACGAGTAGGAAGAGAGGAAAGTGATTGGTCCTCAGGGAATGTCAGTTTGCAGAAGGGGTGCATGATTCCATCCATGGTTGTTTAATTTGTTTATGGATGGGGTTGTTAAGGAGGTGAATGCAAGAGTTTTGGAAAGAGGGGCAAGTATGCAGTCTGTTGTGGATGAGAGGTCTTGGGAAGAGTGAATTTAGCAGCGGATGGAACCATGGAAATGGAAGTGAGTCACAGGGTGGGGGAGGGGGCGAAGGTTCTGGGAGCGTTGAAGAACGTATGGAAGTCAGAACACTATTTCGGAGAGCAAAAATGGGTATGTTTGAAGGAGTAGTGGTTCCAACAATGTTATATGGTTGCGAGGCGTGGACTATGGAGAGAGTTGTGCGCAGGAGGATGGATGTGCTGGAAATGAGATGTTTGAGGACAATATGCAGAGTGAGGTGGTTTGATCGAGTAAGTAATGAAAGGGTAAGAGAGAAATGTGGTAATATAAGGTGTGGTTGAGAGAGCAGAAGAGGGTGTATTGAAATGGTTTGGTCACATGCAGAGAATGAGTGAAGAAAGATTGCCAAAGACGGTATATTTGCCAGAGGTGGAGGAACGAGGAGAAGAGGAGACCAAATTGGAGGTGGAAGGATGGAGTGAAAAAGATTTTGTGTGATCGGGGCCTGAACATGCAGGAAGGGGTGATGCATTGATGTCTCCATGGTTGTTTAATTTGTTTATGGATGGGGTTGTTAAGGAGGTGAATGCAAGAGTTTTGGAAAGAGGGGCAAGTATGCAGTCTGTTGTGGATGAGAGGTCTTGGGAAGAGTGAATTTAGCAGCGGATGGAACCATGGAAATGGAAGTGAGTCACAGGGTGGGGGAGGGGGCGAAGGTTCTGGGAGCGTTGAAGAACGTATGGAAGTCAGAACACTATTTCGGAGAGCAAAAATGGGTATGTTTGAAGGAGTAGTGGTTCCAACAATGTTATATGGTTGCGAGGCGTGGACTATGGAGAGAGTTGTGCGCAGGAGGATGGATGTGCTGGAAATGAGATGTTTGAGGACAATATGCAGAGTGAGGTGGTTTGATCGAGTAAGTAATGAAAGGGTAAGAGAGAAATGTGGTAATATAAGGTGTGGTTGAGAGAGCAGAAGAGGGTGTATTGAAATGGTTTGGTCACATGCAGAGAATGAGTGAAGAAAGATTGCCAAAGACGGTATATTTGCCAGAGGTGGAGGGAACGAGGAGAAGAGGAGACCAAATTGGAGGTGGAAGGATGGAGTGAAAAAATTTGAGCGATGGGGGCCTGAAGATACAGGAGGGTGTAAGCGTGCAAGGAATAGAGTGAATTGGAACGATGCGGTTATTACGGGCTTGAGTGCTGTCAATGGATTGAATCAGGGCATGTGAAGCATCTGACGTAAAACCATAGAAAGTTTTTTTGGCCTACATGTGGAAAGGGAGCTGTGGTTTCAGTGCATTACACATGACAGCCAGAGACTGAGTGTGAACGAATGTGGCCTTTATTGTCTTTTCCTAGCGCTACCTTGCTCGTGGCACGAGACGGGATGGGTGCCGATTTCATGTGACTGTGGTGGCGACGGGAATGGATGAAGGCAACAAGTATGAATATGTACATGTGTATATATGTATATGCATGTATACATTGAAATGCATAGGTATGTGTCTGCGCGTGTTGTGGGGCATGTATGTATAGACATGTGCATGTGGATGGGTTGAGCCATTCTTTTGTCTGTTTCCTTGTGCTACCGTGTACTGCGGGAGACAGCAAAAAAGTATTGTTAGATTCTAGAGAGAATGAAAAGATGTTTTAGAAGTAGGTAAATAAAGTGCGTAAGACAAGAGAACAAATGGTAATTCGATGAAGGGGCTGATGGGAAGGTAATCACGGTAGTGGTGGAGTGAGAAGGAGATGGAGTCATTGTTTTGAAGTTTGTTGAATGCGTTTGATGATAGAGTGGCAGATATAGGGTGTTTTGGTCGAGGAGGTGTGTAAAGTGAGAGGGTCAGGGAGAATGGTTTGGTAAAGGAGAAGAGGTATGAAAGCTTGCAGAAGATGAAAGCTGGCAAGGGGTGGGTTTGGATGGTATTGCAGTGGAATTTATTAAAAAAGGGGGTGACTGTATTATTGACTGGTTGGTAAGGTTATTTAATGTATGTATATGATATGGTGAGGTGCCTGAGGATTGGCAGAATGTGTGCTTAGTGCCCATTGTACAAAGGCAAAGGGGATAAAGGTGAGTGTTCAGATTACAGAGGTATACATTTGTTGAGTATTCCTGGGAAATTATATGGAAGGGTATTGATTTGAGAGGGTGAAGGCATGTACAGAGCATCAGATTGAGGAAGAGCAGTGTGGTTTCAGAAGTGGTAGAGGATGTGTGGATCAGGTGTTTGCTTTGAAGAATGTATGTGAGAAATACTTAGAAAAGCAAATGGATATGTATGTAGTATTTATGGATCTGGAGAAGGCATATGATAGAGTTGATAGAGAGCTCTGTGGAAGGTATTAAGAGAATATGGTGCGGGAGGCAAGTTGCTAGATAGAAGCAGTGAAGTTTTTATCGAGGATGTGAGGCATGTGTACGAGTAGGAAGAGAGGAAAGTGATTGGTCCTCAGGGAATGTCAGTTTGCAGAAGGGGTGCATGATTCCATCCATGGTTGTTTAATTTGTTTATGGATGGGGTTGTTAAGGAGGTGAATGCAAGAGTTTTGGAAAGAGGGGCAAGTATGCAGTCTGTTGTGGATGAGAGGTCTTGGGAAGAGTGAATTTAGCAGCGGATGGAACCATGGAAATGGAAGTGAGTCACAGGGTGGGGGAGGGGGCAAAGGATCTGGAAGCATGGAAAAATGTGTGGAAGGCGAAGAATGTTATCTCAGAGCAAAAATGGGTATGTTTGAAGGAGTAGTGGTTCCAACAATGTTATATGGTTGCGAGGCGTGGACTATGGAGAGAGTTGTGCGCAGGAGGATGGATGTGCTGGAAATGAGATGTTTGAGGACAATATGCAGAGTGAGGTGGTTTGATCGAGTAAGTAATGAAAGGGTAAGAGAGGAAATGTGGTAAGTTGGGCTGTTACCGTTGATATGTGAATTTTCATTAGCTGTCATGTATAATGCATCAAAATCACAGCTTCCTATCCACATCCAGGCCCCACAGACCTTTCCATGGTTTACCCCAGACATTTCACATGCCCTGGTTCAGTCTAATGACAGCACATCAACCCTGGTATACCACATTGTTCCAGTTCACCCTGTTCCTTGCACGAATCTCACCCTCCTGTATGTTCAGGCTCCGATCGCTCAAAATCTTTTTCTTTCCATCCTTTCACCTCCAATTTGGTCTCCCACTTCTTGTTCCCTCCACCTCTGACACATATATCCTTTTTGTCAATCTTTCTCTCCCTGTGTCCAAACTGCTTCAGCACACTCTCTTCTGCTCTCTCAACCACACTCTTTTTATTTTCACACATCTCTCTTGCCGTTGCATTACTTACTCTATCAAACCACCTCACACCACATATTGTCCTCAGGCATTTCATTTCCAACACATCCACCCTCCGTACAACCCTATCTAGAGCCCTTGCGTTACAACCATGTAATATTGGTGGAACTACTGTTCCTTTAAACATACCCATTTTTACTCCCTAAGATAATGATCATTCTTTACACACATTCTTCATTGCTTCCAGAACCTTTACCCTGTGACTCACTTCGACTTTCATAGTTCCATTTGTTGCTTAGTCCACTCTCATATCTGACACACTTCACTTCCCTCAATTTTTCTCCATTCAAACTTACATTCCTGTTAGTTTGTCCCTCAACCTTAGTGAACCTAACAACTTTGCTCCTATTCACATTCACTCTCAACTTTCTCCTTTCACACACTTTTCCAGACTCAGTCACCAATTTCTGCAGTTTCTAACTCAGATCAGCCACCAGAGCTGTATCATCAGCGAACAAAAACTGACTCACTTCCCAGGCCCTTTCATCCTCAACAGACTGCATGCTCCCCCTCTCTCCAAGACTCTTGCATTCACCTCCCTAACCACCCCATCCAAAAACAAATTAAACAGCCATTGGGACATCACACACTCCTGCCACAGACCGACCTTCATTGGGAACCAATCACTCTCCTCTCTTCCTAATCGTACACATGCCTTACACCCTTGATAAAAACTTCTCGCTGCTTCTAACAGCTTCCCTCCCACACCATATACTCTTTAAGACCTACCAGAGGGCATTTCTATCAACCTTTTCATTTGCCTTCTCCAGATCCATAAATGCCAGATACGAATCCATAAGTTTTTGTAAGTATTTCTCACTTACATTCTTCAAAGTAAACACCTGATCCACACATCCTGTACCATTTATAAAACCACACTGTTCCTCCCCAGTCTGATGTTCTGTACATTCCTTCACCCTCTCAGTCAATATCTTCTCTTACAGTTATTCAGGTATACTCAACAAACTTATTCCTCTGTAGTTTGGACACTCCTTTATTCCCTTTGCCTTTGTACAGTGAGACTATCCATGCATTCTGCCAATCCTCAGGCACTTCACCGTGATCCATTCATACACTGAATATCGTTACCAACCAATCAGCAACACAGAGAACATCCTTACCAACTATTCACCTCCTTTCTTAATAAAATCACTTGCAATACCTTGCTAGATTTTATCTTCGGCAAGGCTTCCACCACCCCTTCTCTCTTCACTCAACCGAGTACTCTCCCTGCTTCACTTCACAGACTTTCACAATCAAAACATTCTAAATCTGCCACTCTATCATCAAACATATTCAGCAATCCTTCAAAATACTCACTCCATCACTATCTGTTATCACTTCCCCCTTGTCTTTTCACCGATGATCCCATTTGTTCTCGTCTTTCACATGTTATTTACCTCTTTCCAAAACATCTTTTTATTCTCCCTTAAGTCTAATAATATCCTCTCAACCCAACTCTCATTTGCCCTCTTTTTCAACCCTTGCACCTTCCTCTTGACCTCTTGCCACTTCCTCGTATGCATCTCCCAGTCAATCGCTATCCTTCCTTGTATCATCCAAATGCCTCTCATTTCTCTTTCTTTAAAAACTTTACTTCATCCCAACTTCATCACTAACCTTTCTAATCTCTCATGCCACATGCATCTCTTTCACATGCCATCACTGCTTCCCCAAATAATCTCATTCCTGACCTACTCCCCTCACTTCATTTGCTCTCAACTTTTGCCATTTTCCACTCAATGTCATAGTATTTCTTCCCACAAATCTCCTTTCCAAGCTCACTTATTCTCACCACTCTCTTTTCCTGACATTCTTCTTTTTCAAAAACTTCTACAAATCTTCACTTTTGCCTCTACAAGATAATGATCAGTCATCCCACCAGCTGCCCCTCTTAGCACATTTACATCCAAAAGTCTCTCTTATACGTAATCTGATAATGCCCTCTGACCATCTCTCCTACTCACATATGTATATTTATGTATATCTCTCTTTTTAAGCCAGGTATTCCCAATCACCAATCCTTTTTCAACACACAACTCTACAAGCTCTTCACCATTTCCATCCACAACACTGAATACCCCATGTGTATCAATTATACCCCTAACTGCCACATTACTCACCTTTACATTTAAATCACCCATCACTGATACCTGGTCTTGTGCACCAAAGCTGCTGACACACTCATTCAGCTGCTCCCAAAACACTTGCCTCTCATGATCTTTCTTCTCATGACCAGGTGTATAAGCACCAATAATCACCCATCTCTCTCCATCCACTTTCAGTTTTACCCACATCAATCTAGAATTTACTTTCTTACACTGTCACACCGTCCCACAACGCCTGCTTCAGGAGTAATGCTACTCCAGTTCTTTAGCTCTCGTTTTCTTACCAACCCCTAACTTTACTTGAGCTTCATTTCACTCATTCAGATGCTGTAATCTGAGCCTTCAAGGAGGATGAGACTCCCTGCCTGACTCCTTCTTCTGTTTCCTCATTTAGAAATTTAAATACAAGAAGGGGAGGGTTTCCAGCCGCTCACTCCTACCCCTTTTCGTCGCCTTCTACAACACTTGGGGAATACGTAGGAAGTATTCTGTCTCCCCTGTCCTCTATCCCCAATTGTGTTAATGAGATGGCCTTGATTAGGGCCTTAGGTGTCCTTACCATCTCATCTAACTTAAAGATAAATATTTTTTATTAGTTATCTTTCAGGATGGGTATTAACAAAATTATCATTCTTTTTCCTTTCAGTATGAATTTGATATACAAAAGGAATTCATTTGGGGACTTGCCAATATGGCAGGAGGAGGAAGTAAAGCACAGATTGAGGTTTTGTTGTCTTCTGGAGGGCTGCAGCCGCTGGTGACTGCTGTGTCGAAATTTGATACTAGATTAGAAGTTTCTGTTACAAACGGAATCAAGAGAATTCTGAAGGTAAACATTGTACAATTTCTGTGCTTTTTGGATGCTATTATGATTATTATTTGAAAGGTAAGCTGGCCCTTAAGCAAAGGGAATTATCAGATCGAAAGAAATCCCCCATTTTGGATGGAAAGAGAATATAGTTGAGTATTTGTCATTGTTCTGGTTGCACCCACAATGATACTTCGAAAATATGAAGGACTTTCATTGAGGAATACCTCAGGGGACTTCTGGTTTAGAAACTAACAAAAGATATAGGGCATGTGTCAAGCAGGAAAAACTTAGAGATATTTGAGTAAATAAAAAACAGTTTATGAAGCAAAAGACATTGAATGATAATAAGATAAAGGAGAACAGGTAAAATTTTGTATATAGTGAGAGGAGAGAAAGAGCAAGATAAAAGGGCTTTCATTCTAATGGTCTTTTTCCTTGTGAGCTTGTTTGTATGTAAGCTTTTCTGACACTTTAAACTGGAAGTCCAGTGTACTGAATGTTAATGAAATGCTTTTGAGCCTACCCATCACTTGCTCGTGTACTAGCAATCAGCATAATACAGAATACACATGACAGATAGTGCCACAGTCACACTTTATGTATGCAAAAATTGTTACTATTATGTGTCATGGAGGGCTACATGAAACTCTGCTTGAAAACACCACCTAAGCTTTTATCCATATTTTTCCATCTGTGTTGGCATACCAACCCTTCGTGTTTTTGCTACTGCTGCTGCTCTTCCCTACCAAGCTTCTGTCTCTTCTTTTTTACCGTCATCATCACCAGGTTAAGAGCTCTCTGGTGATGAAATCCAGCAATCAGCTAACCACAGGAAACTAAAGTAAATATTCTTTTGTTTTTCTGTCTTTACATTGTAGTACTTATATCAACTGATATGGTAGATAATATTACATAGATGGTATGAGGGTATGTTATGTCAGCATCACACATCATATCATTTATTTATTATACTTAATTGCTGTTTCCCGCATCAGCGAGGTTGCACCAAGAAACAGACGAAGAATGGCCCATCCACTCATAAACACATATATATACATAAACGCCCACACACACTCATATACATACTTATACATATCAACATATCCACATATCCATTCACAGACATATGCATATATACACATGTACATATTCAAACTTGCTTGCATTCATCCATTCTTGGCGTTACCCCAGCCCCACATGAAACAGTATCGTTACCCCCCTGCTTCAGCAAAGTAGTGCCAGGAAAACATAAAAAAGCCCACATTCGTTCACACTCAGTTTCTAGCAGTCATGTGTAATGTACTGAACTAATAGGTGGGTAAAGAGAGAGTTTTGGATGTTAATATGGTGAGAGGGGCTGCTTGTGGGATGTCTGGTCACTATCTTGTGGAGGTGATGGTGAAGATTTGTAGAGGTTTTCAAAAAAGAAGAGAGAATGCTGAGGAGAAGAGAGTAAGTGAGCTTGAAAAGTAGACTTATGTGAAGAAGTACCTGGAGAGATTGAGAGTAGAATGGCAAAAGGTGAGAAAAAATGTTGCAAGGGGAGTGGGTGAGGAATGGAATGTATTTAGGGAAGCAGTGATGGCATGTGCAAAAGATACATGTGGCATGAGAAAGGTGAGAGGTGGGCAGATTAGAAAGGTCAGTGAGTGGTGGCATTAAGAAGTAAAGTTGTTAGTGAAAGAGAAAAGAGTGGTGTTTGGATGATTCTTACAAGGAAGGACTGCAAATGATGGAAATTTATAAAAGAAAGTGGCAGGAGGTCAAGAGGAAGGTGCAAGTGTTGATAAAGAGGGAAAGTGAGAGTTGGGGTGAGAGAGTATCGTTAAACTTTAGGGAGAATAAAAAGATGTTTTGGAAGGAGGTAAATAATGTGCATAAGACAAGAAAGCAAATAGGAACATCATGAAAGGGGGAAGTGATAACAGGTAGTGATGAAGTGGAGAGGAGTATGTTGAAGGTTTGTTGAATGTGTTTGATGATAGAGTGGCAAAGTAGGGTGTTTTGGTCAGGGTGGTGTGCGAAGTGAGAGGGTCAGGGAGAATGGTTTGGTTAAGAGAGAAGAGTTAGTGAAAGCTTTGCAGAAGATGAAATCCGGCAATGCGGTGGGTTTGGTCAGTATTGCATTTAAATTCATTAAGAAATGGGGTGACTGTGTTGTTGGTTGGTTGGCAAGGATATTCAATGTACGTATGGATCATGGTGAAGTGCCTAAGGATTGGTGGGAAGCATGCATAGTAACATTGTACAAAGGCAAAGAGGATAAAGGTGAGTGTTCAAACTAGAGAGGCATAAGTTTGTTGAGAATTCCTGGAAAATTGTATGGGAGGGTATTGATTGAGAGGGTGAAGGCATGTACAGAGCATCAGACTGGGGAGGAGCAGTGTGGTTTCAAAAGTGGTAGAGGATGTGTGGATCAGGTGTTTGCTTTGAAGAATGTGGATGAGAAATACTTAGAAAAACAGTTAGATTTGTTTGTAGCATTTATGGATCTGAAGAAGACACATGATAGGGTTGATAGAGAAGCTTTGTGGAAGGTCTTAAGAGTATATGGTGTGGAGGTTAAGCTGCTAGAAGCAGTGAGAAGTTTTTGTCAAGGATGTAAGGCATGTGTGTGAGTAGGAAGAGAGGAGAGTGATTAGTTCCCAGTGGTGGTTGGTCTGCTGCAAGGGTATGTGATGTCCCCATGATAGTTTAATTTATTTATGGATGAGGTGGTTAGGGAGGTAAATTCTAGAGTTTTGGAGAGAGGGGTAAGTATGCAGTCTGTTGGGGATGAGAGGGCCTGGGAAGTGAGTCACTTGTTGTTTGCTGATGATGCAGCACTAGTGGCTGATTCGAGTGAAAAGCTGCAGAAGTTGGTGACTGAGTTTATATGTGTGTGAAAGGAGAAAGTTGAGATTAAATGGAATGAGTAGAGTTATTAGTAGGGTTGAGGAACAAGTGAGTTGGGATGTAAGTTTGAATGGAGAAAAATTGAAGGGAGTGAAGTGTTTTATTTATTTGATAGTGGACTTAGCAGCAAATGGAACCATGGAAGTGGAAGTGAGTCATAGGGTGGGGGAGGGGGTGAAGGTTGTGGGAGCGATGAAGAATGTGTGGAAGGAGAAAATGTTATCTCGGAGAGCAAAAGTGGGTATGTTTGAAGTAGTAGTAGTTCCAGCAGTATTATATGGTTGCAAGGCATGGGCTATAGATAGAGTTGTATGGAGGACTGTGGATGTGTTAGAAATGAAATGTTTGAGGACATCATATTATACTGCAGATGATATTGAATAGATGTTATGAGATTTTCTATGTTTATAACATTAAGAAATATATATTAGTGGGCTTGGTCATTGACCTGCTATTTTGATGAACTGGAAGATTTTATAGAGTAACTGGGTGAAACAATACTTCGAGGTTGTTTGAGCATGTGAAGAGTGTATGATAATATGATTAAAGTGTTTAATGTGAGAGGAAGACCACCAGTGACGGAATTAAATTGGAAGAGTACTGGAGGGAGAGGAATAGGGGAAGAAGCTATAGAATGGTGTATGTAAGAGAGGCATTTGCGGACAAGGATAAGTGGAGACTTTTGCTGTTGTGCGTACTGAAGAATCTGGGGAAATGGCTTGAGTGTTGACATGCTTGGTGCTGATCCACCTAGTCACGTGATGTCATCATTTCCCAAGATTGATGTTGGAAGAGTGATCACTTAGGATTTTTGCAAGTTAGAATAACTTTACTACACCATAATAGTTTGAAAATTGGTCAACAAACAGTATTTTAGGAACCAATCATTTTTCAGACCAAGATCTGAACAGGCTCTTGGTTTACACTAACAAAAGGTTTTGAATCAGGCTAGTAATTTAAAGAAATGTGCTGATGCATTCCATAAACCCAGATGGGTCCTAGTGTTTTTTTTTACTTGTCTGCCATATCCTGCATTAGTGAGGTAGCACAAGGAACAGATGAAGAAAGGCCACATTCACTCGCATCCATTCTCAGGCTGTCATGTACAGTGCACTGAAACCACAACCTGTCCACAACCATGCCCCACAGACCTTTCCTTGTATTACCCTAGCCATTCACATTCCCTGGTTCAGTCCACTGACAGCATGTCACTTTCTGTATATCACATCATTTCAGTATACTATGTCCTGTGCATGCCTTTCACCCCTCCCACATGTTGATACCCCAGTCACTCAAAAAAAATTTCACTCCATCCTTCCATCTCCAGTTTGGTTTCCCTTTTTCTTTGTCTGTTCCATTTCTGTTGTATATATCCTCTTAGTCAAACTTTCTTCGCTCTTTTTCTCTACATGTCCAAATAATTTCAGCACACCCTATTTAGCTCTCTGTTACACTGTTCTTATTGTCACACCCCTCTCTTACCCTTTTATTAATTACATGATTAAACCATCTTATACCACATATTGTCTTCAGACATTTCATTTCCAACACTTCCACCATCTACTACACATCTACGTCTATAGCCCATGTCTTGCATCCATACTCTATGGACTACTGTGCTTTCAGACATGCCTATTTTCACCCTCCTAGATAACAGTTTCTCTTTCCACACATTCATTAGTGCTCCCAGAACCTTTGCCCTCCTCACCCAACCAATGACTTGCTCCAGCTTCCATTGTTCCATTCACTGCCATGCAAAGGTGGCAGGACCGAGTTCCAAAAGGACTTACTTCCTGGAAGTTGGTCCAGTATTAGGACTTTGACTGGGAAAGTCAGTCATATTCCCAGTTAGGACGGGAATGGGGACCAACGGTCTATTTTTGATGAATTCCATATGGTCCGACATTCTTCGGTCCTTCATATTCTCCTTTTTTTTTCCCTCTCTTTTCAGGTTTTCACTATAATAGACTTAAGTATAGCTAAGTCAGCTCAATACAGTAACCTTTCATGCAGTGTCTTTTTGAATGATTTTGGTGTGACTAAAGATTATTTGGAGAAAAATATTTTGTTTCATCAAGAAGACTCAGAAAGAGACTGAGACTGAAATTGAATGTGTTTCAATACCTGAAAGCGAAGGAGAGTCTGGTGTTGTCAGTGCTTCAACCTCAAGTCAAGCATTTGGAGCTCCTAGAAGAAAAACTGAACTCAATAACACTTGGCTGTACCTGGACAAATATTTTGAATACATGAGTCCCAAGGGTGAGCAGAGCTTAGAACAGAAGTGCTTGCTGTGTTTGCTGATCAAGAACTTACTCTTGACAAGCAACAAGAGCCAAAACAGCCTCAAATGACATGTCTCCTGATGCCACTCTCACATCCAGAACCAGTTCAACTGGTGCATTAAGGACAGGGTAGCGATCCAGGAAAGGAAGAAGCGTCCAAGTGACTGTCTGGAGCGCATCAGTGACAAAAGGCAGAGGACCATGGATCAGCTGACTACACAGGAGACCATGACTGGACCGTCTAGAGTCACCAAGGCTCCTTTTGAAGGGGTCAGTAAATTTAATCAACACTCAACTTTGTCTAAAAGTCTTTATGTCTGTCAGTTATGATGAAACATAACAAATTTGTATTTCTCTTTGATTAGTTGATCACTTTCTTAGTGGACTACACATTGCCACTCAACATCATCGACTCTGATTCATGGAAGGAGTCATCAGTACCTGTGTTCCTGGTCAACATGTAATGTCTAGGTGGACGCTTACCAGGCATATCGAAGACAGGTATGTTTGCTTTGGCTATTCAACCCTCGTAGGATGGAGATTCAGGAGCATATTGACCTTATTGATATATGCGTTTGCGAATGGACGTTCTAGTCATTGACGTTAGATATATGTTTCCATTGGAAAACATTTGCATTACTTATTATATCTTTTATAGACTTTTTAAGGTTTGACGAGAAGAGGCAGCACCTGAGGGACATCCTCGCCTTTGTACAGTGGGTCTCTACTATGGCAGACTTTTGGACATGTGCCCACAGGTATGCTTAAATTTTGATTAGATTACTTTTACTTCAATTAAAAAAAGAACACTAATAAACAGTGTGTTATTTTGAGTAATTCATTACAATGCTCTTAAACTATAAATGAACATTTTGTATAGAGAGAATACATTTCAACCGAATTAATTTAAAGGATTCCATAATCCATTTCATTTCAGGTCATTCGTGGCGTTGACTCTTCACTGGATTGACCAGGAAACAGAAGTCAATTTTAGCGTGTAGATAACTCACCAGACGACACACCTTCACTGTCCTTCCAAAGGAGATATACAAAGTCCACTTCTACTTTGCAGTCAAGTCAAAGGTCTGCAGGACTACTACTGACAATGGCAGCATCTTTGTTGAGGCACTTAATTAAGCAGATTTTTTATCTTAAATTTCATTATTCACATTACTTGATATTTCTAATAATTTGTATTTTTCATTTTTTCTACAACATTGAATAAAAAAGTATGTTATGTTTCATTGTGCAGTGTCTTTGGCAAAATGGGCGAGGAGCTGCCTGAGGAGGTCCAGGAAGAGTAAGAAGGTGTTGGGCACACCAATGATGCAGATATTGCTCAGGCTGAGGATCTAGCATCAGTATTAGAAGGCAAATAGGGATTATTGATTATTTCTTGATTACTTTCATTTTTTACGACGTGTGTAAAGTATTTTATTTTCACTCAAACATACTAATTAGATACATTTGATTACCATTTATTGGGGAAGAGCAGTGTGGTTTCAGAAGTGGTAGAGGATGTGTGGATCAGGTGTTTGCTTTGAAGAATGTATGTGAGAAATACTTAGAAAAGCAAATGGATTTGTATGTAGCATTTATGGATCTGGAGAAGGCATATGATAGAGTTGATAGAGATGCTCTGTGGAAGGTACTAAGAATATATGGTGTGGGAGGCAAGTTGTTAGAAGCAGTGAAAAGTTTTTATCAAGGATGTAAGGCATGTGTACGTGTAGGGAGAGAGGAAAGTGATTGGTTCTCAGTGAATGTAGGTTTGCGACAGGGGTGTGTGATGTCTCCATGGTTGTTTAATTTGTTTATGGATGGGGTTGTTAGGGAGGTGAATGCAAGAGTTTTGGAAAGAGGGGCAAGTATGAGGTCTGTTGGGGATGAGAGAGCTTGGGAAGTGAGTCAGTTGTTGTTCGCTGATGATACAGCACTGGTGGCTGATTCACGTGAGAAACTGCAGAAGCTGGTGACTGAGTTTGGTAAAGTGTGTGAAAGAAGAAAGTTAAGAGTAAATGTGAATAAGAGCAAGGTTATTAGGTACAGTAGGGTTGAGGGTCAAGTCAATTGGGAGGTGAGTTTGAATGGAGAAAAGCTGGAGGAAGTGAAGTGTTTTAGATATCTGGGAGTGGATCTGGCAGTGGATGTAACCATGGAAGCGGAAGTGAATCATAGGGTGGGGGAGGGGGCGAAAATCCTGGGAGCCTTGAAGAATGTTTGGAAGTCGAGAACACTATCTCGGAAAGCAAAAATGGGTATGTTTGAAGGAATAGTGGTTCCAACAATGTTGTATGGTTGCAAGGTATGGATAGAGTTGTGCGGAGGAGGGTGGATGTGCTGGAAATGAGACGTTTGAGGACAATATGTGGTGTGGGGTGGTTTGATCGAATAAGTAATGTAAGGGTAAGAGAGATGTGTGGAAATGAAAAGAGCATGGTTGAGAGAGCAGAAGAGGGTGCTTTGAAATGGTTTGGTCACATGAAGAGAATGAGTGAGGAAAGATTGACCAAGAGGATATATATGTCAGAGGTGGAGGGAACGAGGAGAAGTGGGAGACCAAATTGGAGGTGGAAAGATGGAGTGAAAAAGATTTTGAGTGATCGGGGCCTAAACATTCAGGAGGGTGAAAGGAGGGCAAGGAATAGAGTGAATTGGATCGATGTGGTATACCAGGGTCGATGTGCTGTCAATGGATTGAGTCAGGGCATGTGAAGCATCTGGGGTAAACCATGGAAAGTTCTGTGGGGCCTGGATGTGAAAAGGGAGCTGTGGTTTTGGGCATTATTGCATGACAGCTAGAGACTGAGTGTGAACAAATGGGGCCTTTGTTGTCTTTTCCTAGCGCTACCTCGCACACATGAGGGGGAGAGGGGGATGTTATTCCATGTGTAGCAAGGTGGCGATGGGAATGAATAAAGGCAGACAGTGTGAATTGTGTGCATGTGTATATATGTATGTGTCTGTGTGTTTATATATATGTGTACATTGAGATGTATAGGTATGTATATTTGCGTGTGTGGACGTGTATGTATATACATGTGTATGGGGGTGGGTTGGGCCATTTCTTTCGTCTGTTTCCTTGCGCTACCTCACAAATGCGGGAGGACAGCGACAAAAAAAAAAAGAAAAAAAAAAAAACATTTATTTTCAGCCAGTTCCATGGAAGATTCTGAATAGGTCCTGCTGAAGCACACAAGGTGTGCTGCCCACACCTTAAACCTAGTGGCCACCATCTTACTGGAGGATGTACTGGACCACTTTTGGTAAGCTTTGGAGCTGTGGAACAAGTGGACAAGAAGTTTGCAAGCCTGAGACACCATCAAGGCCAAGATAGAGTTGATACTGACTGTCCCCAGTTACAAAATGGATCTCCATCTGCAACAGGGTGTCTTCTCTGGTCAGTATCATCTGAGACAGGGAGAAGCTTCATAGATTTGAGTAATTTTTATGTTTCTATTTATTTTATTTTACTTTCCTTTTTGAAAAGGTATAAATGTTAAAGCTGAAAAGTAAAATATACAATATGAAAACTAGAAGATTGAAGTACAGGACTAGAATATTCACTGTCTTTCTTTCACCTGATATTTGCCTCTCAAAGGGTATCTTGGGGTGATGCCACTGGTCTGTAAGTCATTGGACATCATGGGAGCACTTCTGCCCACCTTAGCCATCTCTCTCAAAATGTTGAAGGAGCTGAAAGAAAGCACCAATGTCAAGATGGTAATTGCTGTTTGGAATGGCATCAAAAGCAGGTTTGGTCCCCTTTTTGAGGACATGGACTTCCTCTCGTCCGCTGTACTGTACCCTCAGTTCAAATTGGGCTGTGTGAGACTGTTGAAGGAGATCACAGCCAAGGTGAAGAAGCAGATAATGATTATGGTGGAGAAGATTCTGACAGACTCGGGCAAGGAACCCAGCAGCAGGGAAGGTGAGAATGACCAGGATGACTTCTTCGGGGCTCTCTAGGAGGGTGGGGCAGAAAGCAAAGAAACCAGGATTAAGTTGGTGGAAAGCAAGAGGCCCATGAAACCGTTCATCATCAACAAATACTTGTTCCCAAGCCCTGCGTTGAAGGGCTTTTTCATAAAGTTTGATACACCTATCCCTTCCAGTGCCACCACAGAGTTGCTTTTCTCTTTGGGGAAAGACGTCCTCAGGCCAAAAAGATCAGGGCTCAGTGAAAACCATTTTAAAATGCTGGTTTTCTTGAAGGGAAAATGAAGTATTGTTGTAGTTACTTGTACTACATACTATTTGTATTACTTGTACCAGTGTTTTCAATTGGTTGTTTGTGTTTCATTTCAAATAAATATTTTTCACTTATAGTAAATGAAAGGACTAAGGACTGGGTGGGTCCTAGTTTCTTTCTTTAGAAAGAACCATAACTGGGGCTGTCAATCCATTTTGAGTCAAGGACCGGGACCATTGGTCCTTTTCGAGGACCGGGTGTCCACCTTTGCTGCCAAGTCCACTCAGTCAGTCCTAGTTCCTTTCTTTGGAAAGGACCATGACCAGAACCGTCAATTCATTTTGAGTCAAGGATTAAGACCGTCCTTTTTGAGGACTGGGTGCCCACCTTTGCTGCCATATCCACTCCAAGGTCTCCAAAACACTTCACTTTTTCCAATTTTTCTCCAATCAAGCTCACAGTCTAAATAACCTGTCCATATACCCTGCTGAACCTAATAACCTTGCTTTTATTAACATTTACTCTCAACTTCCTATGTCACACATTCTCCAGAACTCATTTACCAACTTGTGCAGCTTCTTAATTGAATCTGCCATCAGGGCTGTGTCATCAGCAAACAACTGACTTGCTTCTCAGATCCCTTAACCTGCTTTCGACTTCATCCTCCTTTTCAAGACCCTTGCACTTGCCTCCCTCATCACCCCATCCATAAACAGTTTAAACTGTGACGTGTGTAGATAAAACATTGAGAAATATTATCAGAAGGATCACAGGTACATCAAGAATATAGGGCTGTCGCATGGTGGTGGAAGAGCAATGAGTAGTAGTCCATGAGTTGAAAAATGCACTGAAAATGGGATAACTAGAAAGCAACAGATGTTTTATATAGATAGGGAGCTCTTGAGTGAGCATAGTGAGGTCTCTGAGCAAGCGTCTTTCATTTGGATAAAAGGGGGTTATTATTCCCAGTAGTGTCAGTTGGGCATAATCGACTATCTTACCACAATCAGATGGTATGATTTTTAAGTTTTCATAGCACTGGTATATTCCTAATTTTCATATGACTATAATTCTTGTTTTTATTATTGCATTATACACATTCAGGCTGGATAAAGCAAACAGAAATCTTCCTCAACCATTATGCTTTCCCTTCCAGGAGACGGATGGGGATAATTCTGTCAAACTGGAGATAGAGGAGTGTGGAGGTCTTGAAATTATAGAGAGTATTCTCTACCATGAAAACACTGACGTTTGTGCCAATGTTGCTGAAATTTTAAGCTATTTCCAAGAGTCAGATGAAGAAAATGGCACAAAGAATCAAGAAAAAGAACAGGCATTACCAGAAAAAGCATCCAAATATGTGGCTGATCTGACTGAAGAGTAAACAACATTTGTTATTAGGTTTACAATAAAATGCATGATAACATTATTGAATTATTCAGGGTACAGCATATGACTTATTATATTTTTTATATATATTTAGCACCCATATGTATATAATCAAGTTACATATTTCTGTGAAGTGAATTTGAAATTTGAAAATATTTTCAGTAAATCTTGATTGCTCTCTTTTTTCAGAATTACTGAAAATTTTAGGTATTGGTACTCATTTTTATGACAATATTAAGAGTATTATGTTATGGCATTATCTGTCAGTGTCTGCTTAGGATCAACCTGTTCATCTTGCACCTGCCACTTCATCTGTTATTGTTTACGTAAGATCACCTCTGCTTCATCATCAGATGAAATGGGTCTGATATTTGCATTAATATTCCAAGATGATTATGGAAACTGATTAAGTCAGATGAAATAGGTCTGATATTTGCATTAATATTCCAAGATGATTATGGAAACTGATTAGGTGGACTCACACATATTTTTTGAAGTTACTGCATTGTCATTGGTGGCAAGTATTTTTGCAGCAGATTATTTTTTCATGAAATTCACATTGAAAACAATAGTAATGGTATTAGCATCATTGCCATGAGAATGTTCGATGTTTGGATGACTTTATGTACGTTCAGGGAAGTTGCTGCATTTTGATTAAGCTGAGACTATTTGTACAATAAAGTTTCTATATTTTTGTATGACTCTCATTAGACTTGGTAGGATTAATGATGGCATCAGTGTGAACAGCTTTGAAGACATATTTTTTTTGTGCAAGGTGATTTAACACTCTCAGTGTGCAATGGAGATGTTACTGGACTCCACCTGCTCGAGATTACACTGAGAATGAAAAGTCACCTCTGGCAAGGCCGCATTGCAGCAATTAGTCTCATCAATGAACTCACTCCAAAGGAATCTACATTTTCCCTGCTACTGTAAAAAATGCAGCCTTGGGCTGCTGGAGCCTTTCCAGAGGTCTTGGGTAACACCAGGACTTTTTAATAGAAATTGGTCTTGGGGTAATTATAAGTAGATGAATACGTTTACATTTGATTTGTTCAGCCTCCCTCAATATATGTAAAAACTATACAATTTTCCTTTCAGGTGTACAAAAACTGTAATAATCATTATGTTTTTGTCATCAGTTAAGACTAAATCAATCATAGTTTAGAAGTGGCACATTATTTACAGGATAGGCCAATCCTAAGTATGAAAAATGTTTTATAACTATTTTATTCATATAAT
Source organism: Panulirus ornatus (assembly GCF_036320965.1). Taxonomy (NCBI): domain Eukaryota; kingdom Metazoa; phylum Arthropoda; class Malacostraca; order Decapoda; family Palinuridae; genus Panulirus; species Panulirus ornatus. The sequence continues at coordinate 1,087,812 of NC_092272.1, read as the reverse complement.
GGGGTGGACAAAGATCAGTCAAAATCATTATTTTTTTTCATGTGAGTTAAGAATTAAGCATTCCTAGTTAAGGAAAAGTACATTATTTACCAGATAGGCCAATCCTAATTATGGGTATGATGGTAGGTATGACAGATGTCGTGAGCCCCCCAAAAGGCAGACAACAACCAACCATGACCACAAATGGAATGCTGAGGCCTCCAGGCATCTTCAGTAACTCATTTTGGTCATCATCTGTTGCCAATGAATAGAGCCTACAGTGTGCACTAAATATAGCTTGTGGGGGGAAACACATTACCTTTGCCGAGGACAATAACACCAAATTGTGCTTGCCTCAGTTCAGGACAAAAGCATGGAAGGAGTTGATAGATCCAGTTTTTGATTACCCAGTTTACATTGTAAAATGTGTTAATGTTCTTTAAAATGACATTATTCTCTCTTATGCCTGGGATTGGTTAGTTGTGACCTTCTAGCACTAAAGAGGGCTTTTTTTTCTCTATGAAACCAACCACATTTAGGTTGATCATTTATGGAGAACCAGAAAAAAAGAAATAGATATTTGATTTCAAGCACATTTTAGTTTATGATACAATCATTTCATGTTTACATCAACAAAATACAAATAAGCACAAGAATTATGTAACAAAAAAAAAGCCGACTTTTTAATATTTAGATTGGTGAAATTTGATTTGAGTAATGCCAAAGCAGATTATTTCCAAAAGTGTTCATTTTTGCTTTAGTTTTCACCATTGATTTTATATTCTTCATTTTTTATTAACCAGTGATCAGAATTGCGGGAAGAGAATAGAACGTACATGTTATATTTTTTTCTTTCCTTCATGCATTTGTGCTGTTTCTTGTAGGGTGAGGTGGTACCAGGAATGGATGAAGGTGAGCAAGAATGCCTATGTACATGTGTATAAATGTATTCCCTGCAAGTTGTAGAAGGTGACTAAAAGGAGTGGGAGCTGGAAAACCCTCCCCTTCTTGTATTTCAATTTCTAAAAGAGGAAGCAGAAATTACACAGGGAAGTGTTCATCCTCTTTGAAGACTCAGATTGGGATGTCTGAATGTGTGTGGATGTAGCCAAGATGATAAGAGAGGAGAGATAGGTTGTATGTTTGAGGAAAGAAACCTGGATGTTCTGGCTCTGAGTGAAACAAAGCTCAAGGGAAAAGGGGAAGAATGGTTTGGAAATGTCTTTGGAGTTATGTTAGGGGTTGGTGGGAGGACATGAGCTAAGGAAGGAGTAGCACTACTCCTGAAGCAGGAGTTGTGGGATTGTTTGATAGAGTGTAAGGAAGTAAATTCGAGATTGATGTGGGTAAGACTGAAAGTGGATGATGAGATTGGTGATATTGGTGCCTATGCACCTGGTCATGAGAATAAAGATCATGAGAGGCAAGTGTTATGGGAGCAGCTGAGTGAATCGGTCATCAGTTTTGGTGTACAGAAACGGGTATTACTGGTGATTGATTTAAATGTGAAGGTAAGTAATGTGATAGTTGAGTGTATAATTGGTTCGCATGGAGTATTCAGTGTTACAAATGGAAATGGTGAATAGTTTGTGGAGCTGTGTGCTGAAAAAAGACTGGTGATTGAGAATACCTGGTTTAAAAAGAGAGATATACAAGTATACATATGTAAGTAGGAGAGATGGACAAAGGGCATTATTAGATTACATGTTGATAGGTGTGTAAAAGAGAGACCTTTGGATGTTGATGAGCTGAGAGGGTGAAGGCATGTAGAGAGCATCAGATTGGGGAAGAGCAGTGTGGTTTCAGAAGTGGTAGATGATGTGTGGATCAAGTGTTTACTTTGAAGAATGTGTGTGAAAAATACTTAGAAAAACAGGTGGATTTGTATGTAGCATTTATAGATCTGGGGAAAGCACATGATAGAGTTGTTTTGTGGAAGGTCTTTTAGAGTATCTGGTATGGGAGGTAAGCTGCTGGAAGCGATGAAAGGTTTTTATCAAGCGTTTAAGGCATGTGTACAGTTAGGAAGAGAGGAGAGCGATAGGTTCCCAGTGAAAGACTGTCTGCAGCAGGGGTGTGTGATGTCTTCATGGTTGTTTAATTTGTTTATGGATGGGGTGGTTAGGGAGGTAAATGCAAAAGATTTGGATAGAGGGGCAAGTATGCAGTCTGTTGTGGATGAGAGGGCCTGGGAAGTGAGTCCGTTGTTGTTTACCAATGATACAGCTCTGGTGGCTGATTCAAGTGAGAAACTGCAGAGGTAAGTGACTGAGCTTGGAAAAGTATAGGAAAGGAGGAAGTTGAGAGTAAATGTGAATAAGAGCAGAATTATAAGGTTCAGCAGGGTTGAGGGAGAAGTTAGTTGGGATGTTAGTTTGAAATGGAGAAAAATTGGAGGAAGTGAAGTGTCTTAGATATCTGGGAGTGGACTTAGCAGCAAATGTAATCATGGAAGTGGAAGTGAGTCATAGGGTGGGGGAGGGGGTGAAGGTTCTGGGAGTGATGAAGAATGTGTGAAGGAATAGTAGTTCCAACAATATAATATGGTTGCAATGAGTGGGCTATGGATGGGGTTGTATGGAGGAGGGTTGATGTGTTGGAAATGAAATGTTTAGGGACACTATATGGTGTGAGGTGGTTTGATCAAGTAAGTAATGAAAGGGTAAGTGAGATGTTTGGTAATAAAAAGTGTGGTTGAGAGAGCAGAAGATAGTGTGTCCAAATGGTTTGGACATATGGAGAGAATAAGTGAAGTGGAGGGAACAAAGAGAAGTGGGAGACCAAATTGGAGGTGGAAGGATAGAGTGAAGACTATTTTTGAGTGATCAGGGCCATTGGGGCCTGAACATGCAGGAGGGTGAGAGTGTTGCAAGGGATAGAGTGAATTGGAATGATGTATACTGGGGTTGATGTGGTGTCAGTGGACTGAACCAGGGCATGTGAAACGTTCAGGATAAACCATGGAAAGGTCTGTGAGTCCTGGATGTGGATAGGGAGCTGTGGTTTCAGTGCATTGCACATAACAGATAGAGAATGAGGATGAGCAGGTGGTGGTAATAATGTTTCCTGTGGGGTGTGGTGCCACCAGGAAAAGATGAGGATGAACAAGTATGAATATGTATATATATTTATATGTGTTTATGTGAATGGATGGGTCTTTCTTTGTTTCCAGGCATGAGAAGCGGCAATCGGGTATGATTGATAAATATACAAGTATACATATGTTTCACTTTTTAGAAATTGTGATTTTTTCATCATTTTTTATTATTCATTTATTTATTTTGCTTTTTCACTGTCTCCCGCGTTTGCGAGGTAGCGCAAGGAAACAGATGAAAGAAATGGCCAAACCCACCCCCATACACATGTATATACACACACGTCCACACACGCAAATATACATACCTATACATCTCAATGTACACATATATATATACACACACAGACATACATATATACCCATGCACACAATTCACACTGTCTGCCTTTATTCATTCCCATTGCCACCTCGCCACACATGGAATACCGTCCCCCTCCCCAGTCATGTGTGCGGGGTAGCACTAGGAAAAGACAACAAAGGCCTCATTCGTTCACACTCAGTCTCTAGCTGTCATGCAATAATGCCCGAAACCACAGCTCCCTTTCCACATCCAGGCCCCACACAGCTTTCCATGGTTTACCCCAGACGCTTCACATGCCCTGATTCAATCCACTGACAGCACATCAACCCCGGTATACCACATCGATCCAATTCACTCTATTCCTTGCCCGCCTTTCACCCTCCTGCATGTTCAGGCCCCAATCACTCAAAATCTTTTTCACTCCATCTTTCCACCTCCAATTTGGTCTCCCACTTCTCCTCGTTCCCTCCACCTCCGACACATATATCCTCTTGGTCAATCTTTCCTCTCTCATTCTCTCCATGTGCCCAAACTATTTCAAAACACCCTCTTCTGCTCTCTCAACCACGCTCTTTTTATTTCCACACATCTCTCTTATCCTTACATTACTTACATTACTTTTATATTTGTGAATATGAATAATCAGTTAATTATTAGTTTGTGATTATTATAATTTATTTCTATATGTGTAAAGATACATAGCCAGTTTTGTCCTTGAATTTATTTTAGTTTTTTCTAGTGTTTTTCTTGTTTAGTTTTTCACGTAAGTAAATTTACAAAGCCAGTTACTAATAGTAAGTAGCGCTGAGATCTCCATATTTAGAAGTACTCTTACGGGGCATATGCCACACAACATTGCTCTTCCAGCGTATACTCTTTCCCTCTAACACCTCTGATTTTTAAAGTCTTTGTCTTTTTACTGTTATTCTTTCTACTTTAACATAATGATATATAATATACAAAATGTTATTCTTTATATGATTTTTTTCCTGTATCTGTATATTTTTTATCAAATTTATTATATGTTGTCAGCATTGTTTTTCCTTTTATATATTCTTTAGCTGTCATGTGTCATGCACCAAAACATCAGCTTTCTATCCACAACCAGGTCCCATGTACTTTTCCATGGTTTACCCTGGATGCTTCACATGTTGTGGCTCATTCCATTGACAGCCATCGACCCCAGTATAGCACATTGCTCCAGTTCACTCTGTCCTGTGTATGCCTTTCACCCTCTTGCATGTTCAGGCCCTGATTGCTCAAACTTTTTTTCACTCCATCCTTCCATCTTAATTTGGTATCACCATTCTCCATGTTGCTTCTTCTACTCTCTCAACCACACTTTTTATTACCACACATTGGTCTTACCCTTTCATTACATATTAAGTCAAACCACTTATTGAAATAATTGTTTTCAGATATATGATTACAGTATTGAGTTAGCTGTGAGAGAACCAGTTAAAGAAATAAGTGTTTCCTTCTAAATTTGTGATGTTGGCTCATTTGTTGGTAATTAACAAGTGGAAAATACAAGGGAAAACAGAAAGATTAAGGCCACAATATGACAAATGCAGAGGAATATACAGCAACAGAGGAGGAACTCAACATCCCCAAGTAGGATCTTGAGTTTACCTTGTCTTCAGCGCTCCAGCATCAGCATTGCTTTACTACATGGCAGCTGCATTTAGGTAACACATGCTTCGTGTTTTTTTTATTTCATGCTGAATTAGTGTTCTTTTTTATTTCATGTTGACTTAGTGTTTTTTCATTTGATTGTACATGTGATAATGTGTTATTGATTATTGTAACAGGTTAAAGTGGTGAAATTGCATAAGGTACTCTCTCCTTCATTAATTGTAAGTAACCTTATGTTTATGGAAAGTATTTTGCATGATAGCCATAAACCAAACAGTGAGTCAGCCTATGGGGCTTGGTTGTTATGTATGTGTGCAAATGAGGTCATGTTTGTCTGTTGCTTATTCTGCCAGGCAAAAGTAGAGAAAGTTATTAGGTGTGAAAGAATTGTGATCTGTATATGTAATATATTTAAAAATTCTTGGGAAGGGTAATCACATCCCAAATTGGCATACTAGAAATTTGAAAAATTGCACAAGTTTCCTCAATTTATTATCATATGATGGTAAGAGGACATATTGGATTACATACTGATTGATAGGCATGCTAAAGAGAGACTGTTGTATGTGAACATGCTGAGAGGGGCAGCTTTTAGGATGTCTGATCATTACTTGGTGGAGACAACAGTGGGGATTTGTAGAGGTTTTTGGAAATGAAGTTATGATATATGAATGAGAAGAGGGTGGTTAAAGTAAGTGAGCTTGGAATAGAGATGTGTGAAGAAATACCATGAGTGAATGAGTGTAGAACAGCAAAAGGTTAGAGTAAACAAAGCTGCAGGAGTGAGTGAGGAATGGAAAGTATTTAAGGAAGCAGAATTGCTGGCATTCTGACCACAAACATACAATCTTTCCTTGTCCTACATAACACTTGACAACTCTTAATTCACTCAGCTCATTCTTCATAACTTTCGATTTTACTTTATGAAGCATCATGCCTTCACCCTGCCTTTTGGCCAAATGTTAGGAGCAATAGATAGAAGTGGTGGGTTGGAACATAGGGTAAACACACTAGGTAGAAGTATTCAGTAGGAACATTGCATAAGAGCCTCTGAAAACATTGTTAGAGTCTCCCTTTGTTAAGGACGAGGCTTTTAAGACTAGAAGCGGCACTGGAGTCTTACACTTATGGAGACTTTTGCTGTGGCCACCTCCTTGAGGGAGTTATTAGAGGGAATGGGCATCAGAGATGCTGATAGTTAGACAGAGGGATGGAGTGAAAAAGCTTTTGAGTGATGTAGGCCTGAGCATTTAGATGGGCAAAAGGTGTGTAGGAGATAAGAGCATATTGAAAAGTGTGGTAAACACTATATGGGGCACAGTGTGCTGTTAGAGGACTGATCCATGGCATATGAAGCAGCCTGGGGAAACAACAGAAAGGCATGTGGGGCCTGTTTTTGGTTTATGACTGTGGTTTCCATGCATTTCATATTGCAGCTGGAGAAAAAAATATCAGTAAAAGAGGCCAGTTCTTCAGTTCCCAAAACTAACACAGGAAATGTCAAACAAGTTTGAAATAAAAATTCACATTAAAGAGTTAAACAATCCATGGAATGAAGTAAGGAGCCATACCGTTCTTCACAAACCATGACTGAGGACACTGTGTTGATCTAATTCATTTTTCCCACTTCTTGTGGAATAGCATCCTCCTACGTGAGAAGGGCTGTCGTAGTTCAAAGTTTTGGACAAGGCAGCAAGAACAGCCTCGCACACATAATCCATATAATGTCAGCCAATTTTGTTAAACTCCAAGTGGTATTCAAGCCCAAATCTCTACGATTTGAGAATGTAGAGCACTATGACAGATTAATTTAAAGCGCATTACATTTAAGGCCGCAGGTCATTTTTATTTGTCACACACTACTTTTACTCTTTTTATCTTGAAAAGGAGGCAGTGGTAAAAAAGACAATACCTATTCAAACAAGTTCCTGTACATTTGCAACAAATCAGTATATCTTGGAGGTATCAAACTTAAATTCAAGATTAAACTTTCAAGGTATAAGGATAATGAGGATAAATCCTTAATGATGTAATATATATATTTATTTTATTATACTTGATCGCCGTTTCCCACATCAGCGAGGTAGCGCTAGGAAACAGATGAAGGATGGCCCATCCACTCATACACACACACACACACATACAGACATGTACACACATACACATTCATACTTGTTTGGCTTCATCCATTCTTGTCGCTACCCCCATCCCAAAGGAAACAGCATCATTTCACCCAGCTTCAACAAGGAAGTGTCAGGAAAACAGACAAAAAAGGCCACATTTGTTCACACTCATTCTCTAACTGTCACATGTACTGCACCAAAACCACAGCTCCCTATCCACATCCAGGCCACACAGACCTTTCCATGGTGTACAATACATTTCACATGCCCTGGTTCAGTCCACTGACAGCACGTTGACCTGGTATACCACATCATTCCAATTCACTCTATTCCTTGCACGCCTCTCATCCTCTTGTAAGTTCAAGCCCTGATCACTGAAACTTTTTCATTCCATCCTTCCACCTCCAATTTGGTCTCTTGCTTCTCCTTGTTCCCTCCACCTCTGACACATATATCCTCTTTGTCAATCTTTCCTCTCCTTCTTTCTCAATCACACTTTTTATTTCCACATATCTCCTACTCTTTCATTACTTATTCGATCAAATCACCTCACACCACATAATGTCCTCAAACATTTCATTTCCAACATATCCACCCTCCTTCGTACACCCCTACCTCTTTCCCGTGCCATGCATTCATATGATATTGTTGGAACTACTGTTCCCTCAAACATACTCATTTTCGCTCTCTGAGATAACGTTCTCTCCTTCCACATATTCTCTATTACTCCAAAAACCTTCACTCTCTCCCCCACTCGCTTCCACTTCCAGGTTCCATTCACTGCTAAGTCCACTCCCAGATATCTAATACACTTCACTTCCTCAAATTTTTCTCCATTCAAACGTACACCCCATTTATATGTCCCTCAACCCTACTGAACCTAATAATCTTGCTCTTATTCACATTTACTCTCAATTTTCGTTCATATACTTTTCCAAACTCAGTCACCAATTTCTGCAGTTTCTCACTCAAATCAGCCTCCAGAGCTGTATCACTGGCGAACAACAACGAACTCACTTCCCAGGCCTTCTCATCCCCAACAGACTGCATAGTCACCCCTCTCTCCAAAACTCCTGCATTCGCCTCCCTAAACACCCCATCCATAAACACCCATGGGGACATCACACACCCTTGCCACAGACTGACCTTTACTGGAAACCAGTCACTCTCCTCTTCCTCCACATACACATGCCTTACATCCTTGGTAAAAACTTTTCACTGCTTCTAGGAGCTTACCTCCCACACTATATACTCTTACAGACCTTCCACAAAGCATCTCTATTAATCGTATCACATGCTTTCTCCAGATCCATAAATGCTACATACAAATCCATCTGTTCTTCTAAGTATTTCTCACACACATTCTTCAAAGCAGACACCTGATCCATACATCATTTACCACTTCTGAAACCACACTGCTGTTCCCCAGTCTGATGATCTGTACATGCCTTCACCCTCTCCATCAATACCCTCCCATGCAATTTCTCAGGAATACTCAACAAACTTATGCCTCTGTAGTTTGAACACTCACCTTTAACCCCTTTGCTTTTGTACAATAGCACTATACATGCATTCCTCCAATCCTCAGGCACTTCACCATAATCAATTCATAATTGAATATCCTTACCAACCAATCAACACAGTCACCCCCTTTCTTAATAAATTCCACTGCAGTACCATCCAAACCTGCTGCTTTGCCAGATTTCATCTGCAAAGCTTTCACTACCTCTTCTCTCTTAACCAAACCATTCTCCCTAACCCTTTCACTTCACACACCACCCAACCAAAACACCCTACATCTGCCACCGTGTCATCAAACTCACTTCATCACTACCTGTTATTACTTTCCCCTTTGCCCCTTCACAGATGTTCACATTTGTTCTCTTTTCTTACACATGTTATTTACCTCCTTCCAAAACATCTTTTTATTCTCCCTAAAGTTTAACAATACTTCTCACCCCAACTCTCATTTTCCCTCTTTTGCAACCCTTGCATCTTCCTCTTGACCTCCTGCCACTTTCTTTTATACGTCTCCCAGTCATTTGCACTCCTTCCTTGAAAGAATCATCCAAACACCTCTCTTTTCTCTTTCACTAACGAATTTACTTCATGCCACCACTCATTACCCTTTCTAATCTGCCCTCCTCCCACCTTTCTCATACCACATGGGAAGTATTCTTTCTCCCCTATCCCCAGGGATATATATAGAGACATATGGAGTACACAGAATATATTTACAGCTGGAAAAATATTTACATTTAGCGATGTCATCGTATAGCACATAACTACCACCCACACACAAATTATCATACTGCATGTGGACAGTGTCCTTCACTGTTTAGTTTTGATAAACTGATAAAATTTTGACATTCTGAACTTCTCAAGTTCCTTTCAATTATAATAATAAAACTTCAAATTTCATAAATAGAGTATCATTATAAGATTATCATTACATTAAAATCGTACCTTTTTTCCTCTATTGTTTCTGAAACATACTATTACAACACAGAGGAAACCATATATCACATTTCAGAAAAAGAAAATAAAGTGTGTCCATGGGACACGAATAACTCTACCTCAAAAAATTACAATTGTACATGCATATAAACATGGACAACCTGAACACAATCTGCACCTCATCAAACTAGTGGAGGCAAAAAATGATTAAGGTAGAACATCAGCAAGACTAAATGAAATTATAATTCATTCCAGCAAACCACCCATTTCATCATCAGAATCATCCCCCCAAAAGTCATCATCTTCGGCAACTCCAGCAAAGAGTCTATTGAAGCATTGTGATCTCCTGTCGTTATAGTGGTCATATGGCCGTGCCTTGCATAAAATACACATGCAAAGCCAACAGAAGTAGATGCTGCATCTCTGACATATCATCTTGTTGCAGCCATCTATCTTCTGTTTAGGGAAGAAAGAGTATTGATATTAAAGGGGAACACTTGCACACTGCACAATCAATATGGATTATCAATAAGCAGATAAAAACATAGGTATTAAAGTTTTTAGTTTTGTCAGAGTCAAAGTAACTTACCTCTATTTTAGCACTGCACCTGGGACATTGCTTGGAGTTCTCCTCAAGGTAGTTCATAGAAAGATATTCATCCCGTAATGTGCATAAATATTTTCTGCCATACTGTTCCTCCAAAATCTTTTTATCAGCCTCATTTCCATTAATGTATACTTCAATTATCTTTCTGGATTCACTGTGCTTCAAACGGCAAGGCTCAATTCCATGCCATCCAAACCTGTATGGGAGAAATTACCTCAATTGCTTGATCTTACCATATGAATGAATGTGGGCGATAACTAGCTGACTTGTTCACTGAAATATTACCAAAAGGATTGTGGTGGATGACAGTGGAAATCAATGCTTTGGGCAGTGAATCAACTTTGAAAACTGGTCCTTTCTGGCCTCTTTACTTAGAAATGGCAAGGGTCAAAACCCCCCAACACACAAAAGAAAATATTAACACAAGTATCAATATCCCCAAAATTCAAAGTACGCGTATCGAACTCTGCCTGTTCAAGGTTACACCTCAACTTAAAGAGTCGCCTTTGGTGAAGTTGAATCATTACAAGTATAGCTGTGTCAAGAACTTCTTACTACTGAAGGAGTGTACCTTTTCCTGCAACTCGAAGTAGTGTAGAATTGGGCTTCAGGAGCCTTTACAGAGAGGACCTGGGTAACATCAAAACTTTCAAAGAAATTGGTCCTGGGGTGGTTATAAATAAATTAAATAGAATTTCAAAGCGATCAGTCTATGGAAACTAAAATTATAGCCATAACACCAACTGTTTACCAATGACACCAATTGATAGGTATAACAAACAGAAATCAGAGTAGGGGACTCTGATTTTTGTTTGTTATATTCCCCTAAACACAACCAGGCCCCAAAGACCTCAGATTTTTGTGCTTTCAACTGGCCACTTCATAATCTACTCAAATTAATGAACATCAGTATGGTCTACACCAAAAGGCAGGACCTAACTATCTATCTGAAGCCCATTCTCTCCAGGAACTCCCACCAAGGGGGTGGCTATGGCAAAAGAGACTCTACTCATCCCTGTCCGTACATGCTTGCCTCTCATAGACTATTCTACACATTTCTCTCCCTTCAATGCTCTTCCACTCTATTTGCCTATGTCACAGGTGGTTTTCCTCTCACACCAACTCCTTTAATCATACTGTCATTCATTCTCCATGTAAACTTCGTCTTGCACTATTTACACATGCCTAAAGTGTTACCTTTTGCCCACTCTGCAATTCATTCCTTGCCATATCAAATCTCTCGTACACCCCCTCAAGTATTTCCTTCATTCTTTCTAGTCATACCATGTGCTCCTCTCAAATAACTCAAATTCCACAGCTCAGATTCTTGACTTTAGTGACACAGAGGGTAGAATTCCCTGATTAATATTTAAAATATTCCCAAGATACGTATCATCCGTCTTTCAGTGCAAGAAATGGCATCTATATAAAAGCAGATAAACTGAACAAAATGCGTGGGAGTGTCACTAACGTAGCTACGAAAAAAATTACAGCTGGTCTTAATTGAATAAAATATTGTGTTTTGCAACATTTGGGAGAGGTAAATAAAAGAATTCAGGATACAAACAGATGAACAGAAACACCAGTGGAAATATTGATAACACACAAACAACAGAGGAAAATAAAGGGAATTGGAAAAGTTCTTAATTACCTGTTTAATACAGTGTTCCTCACATTTTCCCATCATATTCATTAGTCAGTGATGTTTCCACTGCTACTTCTGTTCTTTATCCATATCTGATATTATATTATTTACCAACACTTTGGAACGTTCCAAACTAAATCTCCAGCATGAGAAAAATCTGGAAATGAATACTGAATGCATTTAGATGGACAGAAGGTAATATCTGCAAGCATCTCTAAAAATATCTGGGATACCTGAAGATTAGATTGTTATTATAGGGCATAATCCCTTGTCTTCAAATGGCCCACCCCTCATTTTCCCCTCAAATATTAAGAATATTTGAATGCCAATTCAGAGATTAATAAGAACCCTTCGCAGCATTACAGAAACACTGTAGAGGCACATTAAAGGAGATCGACTTCATAACAAATACAATACTAAAAAACTCATCACAGTGCTTACCTGCAGAGTCCACAGAAGACAAATTTACAAGATGGACACTGTCCCTGGCCTTCTTCGACAGTGACAGGATACTGACAGTGGTAGCGTGGGCAAGGCTGTATGTCTCCCAAGGATGAGAGAGTAGAGTTGAGCAACATTTCATCCCATCGTTGGTACATGTCTTCAGGAACTAACTCTTGAACCTGCAATGATCAATGTTGATTGTTATGAACACACTTGAGTCAAGAGTTCCGGGATGCCTGTAAAAGTAACCTCCATTTTCTTCATGCAGGATTAGAAGGACTTATTTTCCGTTACATACAACCAGTATTCTGAAACTGACCAATACTACAGAGAAATATGAAATGGTATTACCATAACGACACAGAGCAAAAACTGAGGGTTAATATCCAGGTTATATCATAATCACTGGACCATATAACTAAATAAAGCACCAAGATATGTGCATAAAATCCACCAAGTTTCAAAACCATTCCTAACCAACAAGTTAAAAATATATTCAGATGGATTGATGAACTGACAAAGGTAACAAACAATAAACACGGAAGCTTCATTGCTAAAGGAGAGTTACCATGTTTCCAAATTCCAATTCATAACAGCCGACTACCTGCAGGTATTAGATCCGGGATAAATAAACTTTAGGAGAGACAGAAAGAGCGAGTCTGGTGACTACTTAGGCTACCTTTGCTTTAGATATGAAGGAAACATACACTTTCTCAAGATACATAAAGTAATTATCATTACGTACCTGCTTGGGGTTGGCCTCTGATTCACATTTGTCCTCGGGACATCTCAGGAACTTAATGTTTCCTTCACTGATCTGAACTGTAAAGTATGATGCCATGCAGTCTTTGCAGTAAACGTGTCGGCATGGCCAAAACTCTAAGCAGTGCACACCTACTTTGTTCATAAAACAAACTTTACACTGAAAAGTCTTAGAGCCAAATACTTTCCTTCTCATTTCTTCATCGTATTCCTTCAGAAGTCGCAGCATATTTGTTTTAGGTGCAATGTCTTGAATAGTTCGGCTGTCATAATTCTGACTATTTTGCCTAGACAGCATTACATCTGAAGCCATATTATCAGTACCATCACCAAGAGTAACACAGCCACTCACACTAATATCACATTTCTTTTCTCCACTGAAGTCACAAACAGCATTACAAGTGTCTTCCTGTCCACCTTTAGCTGTTAGGAGTCCACAGTTATTTACAGCTACGACTGGCTGACGGATGGGTTTTATATTGTCTAAGTCTAAAGTGTCCGTAATGCCCAAGAGGTCTAGACTTTTATCCTTAAGAAATTGTGCCCACATAAACATCACGACACAACCTTTATTTTCAGTCCACTGAGTGTCCAGCTGCTGGCAGAGTTGAGTCAACTGTAAGGATCACAAAAGATAAAAGTGAATTTTGGCAACAGCAAAAGTAACCTGACTCTTATGCTCTTTCCAGAGCCTGTTACAGGTAAGAGGAGGAAACTTACTTAAATTTTACAACTGGATTTCACTCTGGACAACAGTACAGTGGCAGTACCAATACTTCAGCACAAATTTTTCTCGTACTTTTCACTTTTCTGACTGAGCCTCTTGAGAAAAATTTCTGATATGTATTTTGAAGGTTTGTTCAATGTGTTAGATGATAGAGTGGCAGATATAGGGTGTTTAGGTCGAGGTGGTGTGTGAAGTGAGAGGGTTAGGGAAAATGACTTGGTGAGAAGAGGCAGTAAAAGCTTTGCAGAAGGTGAAAGCCAGCAAGGCAGCAGGTTTGGATGGTATTGCAGTGGAATTTATTAAAAAAGGGGGTGACTGTGTTGTTGACTGGTTGGTAAGGATATTTAATGTATGTATGACTCATGGTGAGGTGCCTGAGGATTGGCAGAATGCAAGCATAGTGCCATTGTACAAAGGCAAAGGGGATAAAGGTGAGTGCTCAAATTACAGAGGTACAAATCTGGGGAAGAGCAGTGTGGTTTCAGAAGTGGTAGAGGATGTGTGGATCAGGTGTTTGCTTTGAAGAATGTATGTGAGAAATACTTAGAAAAGCAAATGGATTTGTACATAGCATTTATGGATCTGGAGAAGGCATATGATAGAGTTGATAGAGATGCTCTGTGGAAGGTATTAAGATATGGTGTGGTAGGCAAGTTGCTAGAAGCAGTGAAAAGTTTTTATCGAGGATGTAAGGCATGTGTACGAGTAGGAAGAGAGGAAAGTGAATGTCAGTTTGCGGCAGAGGTCAGTGATGTCTCCATGGTTATTTAATTTGTTTATGGATGGGATTGTTAGGGAGGGAAATGAAGTTTTGGAGAGGGGCAAGTATGCAGTCTGTTATGGAAGAAAGGGCTTGGGAAGTGTCAGTTGTTTTTGGCTGATGACATAGTGCTGGTTGCTGATTCGGGTGAGAAACTGCAGAAGCTGGTGCCTGAGTTTGGTAAAGTGTGTGAAAGGAGAAAGCTGTGAGTAAATGTGAATAAGAGCAAGGTTATTAGGTACAATAGGGTTGAGGGACAAGTCAACATGCAGGAGGGTGAAAGGCATGCAAGGAATATAGTGAATTGGAACTATGTGGTATACTGGGGTTGATGTGCTGTCAATGGATTGAACCAGGGTATGTGAAGCGTCTGGGGTAAACCATGGAAAGTTTTGTGGGGCCTGGATGTGGAAAGGGAGCTGTGGTTTCGGAGCATTACATATGACAGCTAGAGACTGAGTGTGAACGAATGTGGCCTTTGTTGTCTTTTCCTAGCACTGCCTCATGTGCATGCGGGAGGGGGTTGTCATTTCATGTGTGGTGGGGTGGCGATGGGAATGAATAAAGGCAGCAAGTATGAATTATGTACATGTGTATATATGTATATGTCTGTGTATATATATATATATATGTATACGTTGAAATGTATAGGTATGCATATGTGCGTGTGTGGACGTGTATGTATATACATTTGTATGTGGGTGGGTTGGGCCATTCTTTCGTCTGTTTCCTTGCGCTACCTCGCTAATGCAGGAGACAGCGACAAAGTATAACAAAGAAAATGAAAAAAAATGTAAACATTAATATTAATAGAAAGCATAAAGAAAGCACTGCCACCCGACCAGTGATAAGACAAGTACCAGATAATACTTGTTCAAATACTTTGGGCCAAAGGGTAGGTTCCTCAAGTCACAAGCTGCTTATGGTTCCAATCCCACACATATTATTAGCCCCATGGATGATGAGCATTAGCAACTATGTCCCAGTCATCTGTGCTGATCTCTCCACAACCTAATATATATACACATAGGATGGCTACAAGAAGCAGGTTTCATTAGCTATACTGTGAAAAAATAATATGCAACAAATCATACTTATCATTACGTCCAACATGACATCTGAACTTCTCAAAATTATCACATAGGCAATCAACTTCAGGAAATACATCCCTCTGCTAGAGTACGAAAAAGCTGTTGCTGGCTGGAATGCAGGCTCTTCGAGAGCAATTATGCACCAATCGCTGGATTAAAAGCAATCTTACTTGTTACTCAACATCACCAGCATAGTCATGACATTAATCTCAATTCAGTTCAGTTTTACCTGTCAAACTAAACTGACTTGAGGCCTCACCAGAGCCAGTGGTCTCATTCAATGACTCCTTCCTAGTCTACAAGTATTTTTCAGTAAAATACAATGGACAGGTGAATGAATGGGATTAGTGAGAAAAAGTAAAAATCCAAGTTCATTACACAGCTTCTTGCTCTGAAAATAGGTGGGAATAAGATGTTTCCCCTTATTTTACAGATCAAGGTAACGAGTTCACTGGTATGAACCCTTCTTGGACAAGGAGAATCCGAGTTTTTTCTCAGGTATGAACCCTTACACTGGCTGGGAGAATATGCTCGATGCTTAGCAGAAAAAGCCTGTGCTGGGTGCTGATTTATAACAAGAGAAAGTTCTATTAATGTACATCTATCTTTTTATTTATTTATCTATCATATTTTACTGCCGTCTCCTGCGTTAGCGAGGTAGCGCAAGGAAACACACGAGGAATGGCCCAACCCACCCACATACACGTATATACATAAACGCCCACACATGCACATGCACATACATAAACGCCCACACATGCACATACATATGCATTTCAACATATACATACACAGACATTTACATATGTACATATCCATACTTACTGCCTTCATCCATTCCCATCGCCACCCCACCACATACGAAATAGCATTCCCACTCCCTCCCCCCCCTTTAGCAAGGCAGCGCCAAGAACAGACAAAAAAAGGCCACATTCGTTCACATTCAGTCTCTAGCTGTCACGTGTAATGCACCGAAACCACAGCTCCCCTTCTACATCCAGGCTCCACAGACCTTCCCATGGTTTACCCCAGACGTTTCACATGCCCTGGTTCAATCCACTGACAGCACATTGACCCTGGTATACTGCAGTGTTCCACTTCACAATGCATGCCTTTCACCCTCCAGTATGTTCACTCCATCCTTCCACCTCCAATTTGGTCTTCCGCTTCTTCTTCCCTCCACCTCTGGCATATATATCCTTGTTGTCAATCTTTCCTCACTCATTTTCTCTATGTGTCCAAACCATTTCAACACACCCTCTTCTGCTCTCTCAACCACACTCTTTTTATTACCACACATCTCTCTTACCCTAATGTATCCATCTATATCTCTGATGCCCATTCCCTCCCAGAACTAGGAGGTGGCAACAGCAAGCCTCCATTTATATTAATGGGAGGATGCTATTTCGTGTGTAGCAGGGTGGCGACAGGAATGGATGAAGGCAGCAAGTATGGATATGTACATGTGTATATATGTATATGTCTGTGTATGTATATGTGCATGTGTGGGCTTTTATGCATATACATGTGTATGTGGGTGGGTTGGGCCATTCCTCATCTGTTTCCTTGCACTAACGCGGGAGGTGGCGGTTAAGTAATAAGAAATAAACAAATAATACTCTAAATAAAAGTGTATATTAAAGTATATATTAATGTACATTTTTTTTTTTTTTTTTTCTTTTTTGCTATGTCGCTGTCTCCTGCGTTTGCAAGGTAGCACAAGGAAACAGACGAAAGAAATGGCCCAACCCACCCCATACACATGTATATACATACGTCCACACACGCAAATATACATACTTACACAGCTTTCCATGGTTTACCCCAGACGTTTCACATGCCCTGATTCAATCCACTGACAGCACGTCAACCCCGGTATACCACATCGCTCCAATTCACTCTATTCCTTGCCCTCCTTTCACCCTCCTGCATGTTCAGGCCCCGATCACACAAAATCTTTTTCACTCCATCTTTCCACCTCCAATTTGGTCTCCCACTTCTCCTCGTTCCCTCCACCTCCGACACATATATCCTCTTGGTCAATCTTTCCTCACTCATTCTCTCCATGTGCCCAAACCATTTCAAAACACCCTCTTCTGCTCTCTCAACCATGCTCTTTTTATTTCCACACATCTCTCTTACCCTTACGTTACTTACTCGATCAAACCACCTCACACCACACATTGTCCTCAAACATCTCATTTCCAGCACATCCATCCTCCTGCGCACAACTCTATCCATAGCCTCGCAACCATACAACATTGTTGGAACCACTATTCCTTCAAACATACCCATTTTTGCTTTTCGAGATAATGTTCTCGACTTCCACACATTCTTCAAGGCTCCCAGAATTTTCACCCCCTCCCCCACCCTATGATCTACTTCCGCTTCCATGGTTCCATCCGCTGCCAGATCCACTCCCAGATATCTAAAACACTTCACTTCCTCCAGTTTTTCTCCATTCAAACTTACCTCCCAATTGATTTGACCCTCAACCCTACTGTACCTAATAACCTTGCTCTTATTCACATTTACTCTTAACTTTCTTCTTTCACACACTTTACCAAACTCAGTCACCAGCTTCTGCAGTTTCTCACATGAATCAGCCACCAGCGCTGTATCATCAGCGAACAACAACTGACTCACTTCCCAAGCTCTCTCATCCCCAACAGACTTCATACTTGCCCCTCTTTCCAAAACTCTTGCATTCACCTCCCTAACAACCCCATCCATAAACAAATTAAACAACCATGGAGACATCACACACCCCTGCCGCAAACCTACATTCACTGAGAACCAATCACTTTCCTCTCTTCCTACACGTACACATGCCTTACATCCTCGATAAAAACTTTTCACTGCTTCTAACAACTTGCCTCCCACACCATATATTCTTAATACCTTCCACAGAGCATCTCTATCAACTCTATCATATGCCTTCTCCAGATCCATAAATGCTACATACAAATCCATTTGCTTTTCTAAGTATTTCTCACATACATTCTTCAAAGCAAACACCTGATCCACACATCCTCTACCACTTCTGAAACCACACTGCTCTTCCCCAATCTGATGCTCTGTACATGCCTTCACCCTCTCAATCAATACCCTCCCATATAATTTACCAGGAATACTCAACAAACTTATACCTCTGTAATTTGAGCACTCACTCTTATCCCCTTTGCCTTTGTACAATGGCACTATGCACGCATTCCGCCAATCCTCAGGCACCTCACCATGAGTCATACATACATTAAATAACCTTACCAACCAGTCAATAATACAGTCACCCCCTTTTTTAATAAATTCCACTGCAATACCATCCAAACCTGCTGCCTTGCTGGGAGGTTTTATAGAACATTTATGTTCCCTTATCATTCATTTCAAGCTAAAAGTTTGTTTTCTAAATTGTTTCTTACATTTTTCATATGTATATATATGTGTGTGTGTGTGTGTGTGTATGTGCGTATGTGTGTGTATGTGTGTGTGTGTGTGTGTGTGTGTGTATATATATATGTATATTATCCCTGGGGATAGGGGTGAAAGAATACTTCCCACGTATTCCTCGCGTGTCGTAGAAAGCGACTAGAGGGGACGGGAGCGGGGGGCCGGAAATCCTCCCCTCCTTGTATTAACTTTCTAAAATGGGAAACAGAAGAAGGAGTCACGCGGGGAGTGCTCATCCTCCTCGAAGGCTCAGAGTGGGGTGCCTAAATGTGTGTGGATGTAACCAAGATGTGAAAAAAGGAGAGATAGGTAGTATGTTTGAGGAAAGGAACCTGGATGTTTTGGCTCTGAGTGAAACGAAGCTCAAGGGTAAAGGGGAAGAGTGGTTTGGAAATGTCTGGGGAGTGAAGTCAGGGGTTAGTGAGAGGACAAGAGCAAGGGAAGGGGTAGCAATACTCCTGAAACAGGAGTTGTGGGAGTATGTGATGGAATGTAAGAAAGTAAATTCTCGATTAATATGGGTAAAATTGAAAGTTGATGGAGAGAGGTGGGTGATTATTGGTGCATATGCACCTGGGCATGAGAAGAAAGATCATGAGAGGCAAGTGTTTTGGGAGCAGCTAAATGAGTGTGTTAGCGGTTTTGATGCACGAGACCGGGTTATAGTGATGGGTGATTTGAATGCAAAGGTGAGTAATGTGGCAGTTGAGGGAATAATTGGTGTGCATGGGGTGTTCAGTGTTGTAAATGGAAATGGTGAGGAGCTTGTAGATTTATGTGCTGAAAAAGGACTGATGATTGGGAATACCTGGTTTAAAAAGCGAGATATACATAAGTATACTTATGTAAGTAGGAGAGATGGCCAGAGAGCGTTATTGGATTACGTGTTAATTGACAGGCGTGCGAAAGAGAGACTTTTGGATGTCAATGTGCTGAGAGGTGCAACTGGAGGGATGTCTGATCATTATCTTGTGGAGGCTAAGGTGAAGATTAGTATGGGTTTTCAGAAAAGAAGAGTGAATGTTGGGGTGAAGAAGGTGGTGAGAGTAAGTGAGCTTGGGAAGGAGACCTGTGTGAGGAAGTATCAGGAGAGACTGTGTACAGAATGGAAAAAGGTGAGAACAATGGAAGTAAGGGGAGTGGGGGAGGAATGGGATGTATTTAGGGAATCAGTGATGGATTGCGCAAAAGATGCTTGTGGCATGAGAAGAGTGGGAGGTGGGCTGTTTAGAAAGGGTAGTGAGTGGTGGGATGAAGAAGTAAGAATATTAGTGAAAGAGAAGAGAGAGGCATTTGGTCGATTTTTGCAGGGAAAAAATGCAATTGAGTGGGAGAAGTATAAAAGAAAGAGACAGGAGGTCAAGAGAAAGGTGCAAGAGGTGAAAAAAAGGGCAAATGAGAGTTGGGGTGAGAGACTATCAGTAAATTTTAGGGAGAATAAAAAGATGTTCTGGAAGGAGGTAAATAGGGTGCGTAAGACAAGGGAGCAAATGGGAACTTCAGTGAAGAGCGTAAATGGGGAGGTGATAACAAGTAGTGGTGATGTGAGAAGGAGATGGAATGAGTATTTTGAAGGTTTGTTGAATGTGTCTGATGACAGAGTGGCAGATATAGGGTGTTTGGGTCGAGGTGGTGTGCAAAGTGAGAGGGTTAGGGAAAATGACTTGGTAAACAGAGAAGAGGTAGTAAAAGCTTTGCGGAAGATGAAAGCCGGCAAGGCAGCAGGTTTGGATGGTATTGCAGTGGAATTTATTAAAAAAGGGGGTGACTGTATTGTTGACTGGTTGGTAAGGTTATTTAATGTATGTATGACTCATGGTGAGGTGCCTGAGGATTGGCGGAATGCGTGCATAGTGCCATTGTACAAAGGCAAAGGGGATAAGAGTGAGTGCTCAAATTACAGAGGTATAAGTTTGTTGAGTATTCCTGGTAAATTATATGGGAGGGTATTGATTGAGAGGGTGAAGGCAGGTACAGAGCATCAGATTGGGGAAGAGCAGTGTGGTTTCAGAAGTGGTAGAGGATGTGTGGATCAGGTGTTTGCTTTGAAGAATGTATGTGAGAAATACTTAGAAAAGCAAATGGATTTGTATGTAGCATTTATGGATCTGGAGAAGGCATATGATAGAGTTGATAGAGATGCTCTGTGGAAGGTATTAAGAATATATGGTGTGGGAGGCAAGTTGTTAGAAGCAGTGAAAAGTTTTTATCGAGGATGTAAGGCATGTGTACGTGTAGGAAGAGAGGAAAGTGATTGGTTCTCAGTGAATGTAGGTTTGCGGCAGGGGTGTGTGATGTCTCCATGGTTGTTTAATTTGTTTATGGATGGGGTTGTTAGGGAGGTAAATGCAAGAGTCTTGGAAAGAGGGGCAAGTATGAAGTCTGTTGGGGATGAGAGAGCTTGGGAAGTGAGTCAGTTGTTGTTCGCTGATGATACAGCGCTGGTGGCGGATTCATGTGAGAAACTGCAGAAGCTGGTGACGGAGTTTGGTAAAGTGTGTGGAAGAAGAAAGTTAAGAGTAAATGTGAATAAGAGCAAGGTTATTAGGTACAGTAGGGTTGAGGGTCAAGTCAATTGGGAGGTGAGTTTAAATGGAGAAAAACTGGAGGAAGTGAAGTGTTTTAGATATCTGGGAGTGGATCTGTCAGCGGATGGAACCATGGAAGCGGAAGTGGATCATAGGGTGGGGGAGGGGGCGAAAATTTTGGGAGCCTTGAAAAATGTGTGGAAGTCGAGAACATTATCTCGGAAAGCAAAAATGGGTATGTTTGAAGGAATAGTGGTTCCAACAATGCTGTATGGTTGCGAGGCGTGGGCTATGGATAGAGTTGTGCGCAGGAGGATGGATGTGCTGGAAATGAGATGTTTGAGGACAATGTGTGGTGTGAGGTGGTTTGATCGAGTAAGTAACGTAAGGGTAAGAGAGATGTGTGGAAATAAAAAGAGCGTGGTTGAGAGAGCAGAAGAGGGTGTTTTGAAATGGTTTGGGCACATGGAGAGAATGAGTGAGGAAAGATTGACCAAGAGGATATATGTGTCGGAGGTGGAGGGAACGAGGAGAAGAGGGAGACCAAATTGGAGGTGGAGAGATGGAGTGAAAAGGATTTTGTGTGATCGGGGCCTGAACATGCAGGAGGGTGAAAGGAGGGCAAGGAATAGAGTGAATTGGAGCGATGTGGTATACAGGGGTTAACGTGCTGTCAGTGGATTGAATCAAGGCATGTGAAGTGTCCGGGGTAAACCATGGAAAGCTGTGTAGGTATGTATATTTGCGTGTGTGGACGTGTGTATGTACATGTGTATGGGGGGGGTTGGGCCATTTCTTTCGTCTGTTTCCTTGCGCTACCTCGCAACCGCGGGAGACAGCGACGAGGTAAAAAAAAAAAAAAAAAAAAAAAAATCAAATAAAAGGATGATTGCTCATATAAAACAACTGCTTTACAAAAAACTAAGAAAACATGAGCCAGCATCTTGAAAAGGGTAAGAGCCTTGTGATAATCTATGAATATAAAATGATAAAACTCAATAGAAAGAATATCCAAGCTTCTGACTGTATTTCAAAGATTCAAAAGCTTGAAGCATATATGTTTATTTTTCCAGCGCATTTCCTCGTATAACTGTTTGATTTGTACATATGACTTTGTACAAAAATTACATAAGTAAACCTTCAATAGTAAGCCCATACCTTTGTTGTGGCATCAAAAGAACAGGGTAAACACTTAGCAATTTCATCCGTATCCTCTTAACTACTGTAATTTCATATCCACATCAATACAACACGTAGAACATTGAGTTTTACTTACCTGTGCTCTATTGAGCCACTTGCATGAGAGGGTAAAGTTTGGAGGATGTTTAGAGGGGTATGTGGCCGGATAAGTGAAGTGGAGATAGATGGGTGGCAAGTGCTCGACTATGTGCCTCTGTTCTTGCGCCTCACCTATACAACAATTAAACATTTTAACAACAAAGAATTTTTTTTCTATCTGATGCTAAATATCTTTCCAATCACAAAATGATTTGGTAAAGAACAACTTCTCCCACTGAACTCCACCATGAATTTCTGTGAACTTTCCCCATAGAGTTTACTAACATCCCTGAATTTACTACCATTCTGGAAATCACTAATACGATTAGTCACATATGATCTAGAGTATACTCTACACTACCTCACATTCAGCTAAAAGAATGAAGTAGAAATACTGTTCACAGTACAGGGGATGTCATTACTGTTACTGTCACACATAATGGGGAAACTAGAATTAGCTTCTTTCTTGCTGTCATTAGAATATCCTCAGAAGTTACCTCAATATCCTAATTATTATTTCTAATAGTATGCCATTTCTATATATTCTTTCCATTTCTCGAGTAAATCTTCTCCCACAGTCAAAGAAGGGTGGTATATCCTGACAATCCCCATGTCTTCAATTAACAAAGACCTACAGGCTGTCAAAACTTCAGTTGGCTTCGCTATAAAAATATATGCAAATGTTAGAAGCAGTTGTCAGCAACTTGCAAAAAGAAAAAATATTGAGAATCAGAATTCAGGAAATATCAGGGTAAGAGTAATTGAGAAATAAATATATAGAAATAGAACATAATAATTATAGAGGAAATTATCAGTTTTGATAATGCATGGGGCATCACATCCACTAAAGTTATACGAGAAAAAAGTTATGAGAAAACCATCAAATTTGTATTAAAAAAAGTTTTTCATTCGGTCTTTCTAATATTGTATTCTACCCACATTCAGTCGTGCAGTAATACTCTATTCAAATCAACTCCTGAACATGTGGGATCCAAATACATGCACTGGGGATGCTAAGCATACCAAAGACCTTAGATTCAGTACCAATGTGTATCTTTCATGAGTACCACATTAAGAAAAAGAAAGTGTTAAAATGGTTTCTTAATTTCTTATTAGTGAAGGGTAAAACAGTTGTCTTAAACATGACTTCAATTAATCTTATCATTCAGTATATCAATTATACAATATTCAGTAAAAGCTGGTACAATATAAGTATGCAAAACATACCATTCTCCCCAGTAAGCCTAGTGAGTAGTGAAAAATCTGGAGGCAAATCGAAAGATATTGCCAGTTCTCCCCCTCGACCATACTCTTGTGTTTCCAATTCAACAGCCTCTTGGTCCTGCACGGATGTGAAGGACTCTTCATAGATGCTGGCCAATGCAAGCAGTTCATCATCTTGCTCCTCTGCATCTAGAGACATGCTCTTTACAGCTGAAAGACACATATGTATACACATACTCACACAAATGACATGATAGGATGTTTCTAGTCATATCAATCAAACAATACACTGTAAAATTATTATAAATAATCATATATGGTGTTCAAAATATATTTGTCATCTCATATATTTATGGACGACTAGTATGTTTCATAATATATATCGAACAGCATTTAGTCTGACAGAGAATCATAAATTCAAAAACCATCACAAAAACATTTTCAACCAAACTGCACCTAACCTAATGAACATAGCCTAACATTCACTAGATGTTTGAAATTGTAATAATCCCATTCATGTCTACTTTCTAATTTCATAAGTTTGCTGATTTCTAGAAGTATGTCATATGTACTTTTCAGTTCATCAACACAGAATTAACATTATCATCCCACACCACCCTATTATCATTTATGTATTTCTCTAAGATGAAAAATAACATTCCAGCTCATGAAGTGGTCCCTTAAAGGAAGATTTCACCCGGTTGATTTCTCCATGTACGTAATTGAGCTTCTGTACATTCATGAATCCCATATTTTTCCTCATCTTGTCAGTCATTTCCGCAACCTAAATCACTTTCTACTCAAAAACCTTCCATTTCTAGCATCCTACCAATCTTCATTTGAAATAAGTGTTCTAAAAATTGAATAATTACATGGTGGAAGGAAGTACTAATGAATAATTTCCAATCGATCTCTCTATTGAACAAATATGTATGTTATAATCTCAAGACTCTACATTCATAAATTTATACGAGGAGCTCCTAATCCTAAACGTGAGACGTAAATCTCCACCCTTACGAGTCATGAGATCTAACTGCTCGATGAATAATATTGAGAGCTAATGTGAAGACAAAATCTCACAAATACTCACAGATGAAAAGACATAATTTCATCATGCGGGGGAATATAATGAATAAAACAACTTCTCGTATGAATTTCCAGTGTGAATCGAATGCCTGATGAGTGATTCATGGAAACAAACATTACAAGAACATCATGATATATATATAACAAATATAAATTCAATCATAGGAATATAAGTGAAATAAAAACCTTCCTAGAATAATACGAGTCACAGGGATTCCCCACTATGGCCATACCTACGTTACACAAAACAACCCTTCAAAAAATATTACGAAAGAGGTAATGTATATATATTACATATCCCCATCTTTTAGAGCGTCATTCATCCCTTATTTAAGGTATTAAGGTAGAGGATCAGTCCCATCCTTACCTTAATCTACCGGTACCTCAGCCTTCATCACCCACTTGAACGAGATTACGACCCACAGAACCTGTTGACTTCACTAACTAAACCCCCCTCACCCCTTAAAGGACCATCCCTTCCCGATATATCGACATACTACGACATACTTCTCTATTATATACCCATGACTTACCCTAAGTAGATGAGGTGGGGATGATGAGGAGAGGAGAGAGAGAGAGAGGAATGGTGTGGCTACGGGCGGCCCCGAAGTCACCTCTGCTCAATGTTTACAATCCAGGCAGCTGATGGCGGAGGGGCGACTGGCCCAAAGGCTTTTTACCTCATGTGGTGCAATAAAAATTCCCTCCCCATCCTACTTGCTTGCATTCCATTATGAAACCCATCATTAAAAAAATATATATTTATATCTAATATACCATCACGATTGGGTGTTAATTTTTGTGTGTGTGTATATATGGTTAAGTCGTGTTAGGTAATTATTTTGTCCCATGTGTTGGGTCAGTCCTGTCGGCTATATAAGATACCCCAAGGGCATAACTAGAGAGAAGAAAATAATACTGGGAGTTATGGTGACGGTAGATCACGCAAGAGTTGACTTGGTTTCAACATCCTCGTGTGAGGGAAGTGACACGTCACGTGTAACATATGGTAAACGCGCAGAATTCCTGTGTGTCTGTGTCTGTGTATGTGTGTGCTTATGTGTATGTGTGTGTATGTGCATGTGTGGTGTGTGTGTGTGTATGTGTGTGTACGTGTGTGCATGTATGTGAATGTGTGTGTGTGTGTGTGCGTGCATGTGAATGTGTGTGTGTGTGTGTATGTGTGTATGGGTGTGTGTGTGTGTGTGTGTGTATTATGTATGTGTGTGTGTTTATGTGTATGTGAGTGTGTGTGTTCATGTGTATGTGTGTGTGTGTGTGTATTATGTATGTGTGTGTGTTTATGTGTATGTGAGTGTGTGTGTTTATGTGTATGTGAGTGTGTGTGTTTATGTGTATGTGAGTGTGTGTGTTCATGTGTATGTGTGTGTGTGCGTGGTGTATGTGAATGTGTATGTGTGTGCGTGCATGTGTATGTGTGTGTGCGAGTATGTGAATGTGTGTCTGTGTGTGTGTGCGTGCATGTGTATGTGTATGCGCGTGCATGTGAATGTGTGTGTGTGTGTGTGTGTGTGTACGACATGGGGATCGTATTTCTAGAAAAAAAAAAAAAGACATGGAGCTTTTTAATGTGTATGATGGCAACCATCACAACTTCATTGGCAAACTTCAAATTATTAATTGATTATATAATTGCCACCCAATATATCTATCCACGATAGATCTAAATTAGATATATCTATTTTCAGCTAGATTCCCATCTATTTCTACCTTTCCCTCTAAGTCAACGTGAGTGAGAGACGAACAATTATGATATGGGTAGATTATATTTGAATATATTTGCATACGTTAATCTACGGTAGACTGAGGTCTCCAATGAATCTACCACGTCTACGTAGGGAAGCCAGATTATATCATATGTAAATTGTGTAAATGAAATGGAAATTATTTATTGATATAAACATAGATATTATTATCATTATTATTATTATTTTTTATTGATTATTATCATTATTATTATAATTATCATTATCGTCATTTTTATCATTATTATTATCATTTATTATTATTATTATCATTATTATTAATTATTATTATTATTATTATTATTATTATTATTGTTATTATTATTTATTATTACTATTATTATTATTATTATTATTATTATTATTATTATTCCATAAATGTCGACTGGAATGAGCTTCCATGAATGTTTAGATGAAGGTCATATGTCGTCCTTTCTACTAATCCTTAATATGTAATATCGACTAACCAGGAAGATAAATAGAAATATAATACCCAAAAAATTATTCTTTATTTAACAAACTTATTTTTTATATAGCTCTGAGTTTATCATATTTGAATAAATGATTTTTTTCCCTTAAATATAAAGAGCATTTAAGGATGTTGACTTAAACCAAGTTAGTAGGAGGAATGGCTTCCTTCTTCCTTGTCTGCACTCAATACTTGAATCCGATTCCATCCAGACGTTAAGCCGGTCCCCGTAAATTGTAAGTGTCATTTTGTAAGTGTAAGTGTATTGAAAACTTGTAAATATAAGTGTATTGAAGACTTGTTAAGTATTAAGTGTATATAAAACTTCCTCAATACAGGGCTGTCAAAACCTCTGATCTCCATCCCTCCGCCGCCATATTTCTTCGACATTTTTGGTCTTATTTCTGTACTAGCATCATTAATGGTGATTATTAATAGTTTTTTCTCTACAGTTCATCGGCCATTTAATTATGATCGAGGCCTTTATATAAGGGAATCCACCTAAACAACCTAATTGCCCGTTAATTGCATTACTAATTACATTTACGCAAATATTGATAAGTTGTAAAGTGTCGGCAAAATATCGACTCATCTCTATAGTAATCGAAGTTTTTTTTGTCATTAAATGCACGTAATTCAGCCGTTATGTTGAGGTGTTCTCACTAATTACAGTAATTACAGAGTTGCCAACTTAATTCAGCCATTGTGGTTGAAGTGTTCTCACTAATTGCAGTAATTACAGAGTTGCCAACTTAACTCAGCCATTGTGGTTGAGGTGTTCTCACTAATTACATTAATTACAGAGTTGCCAACTTAACTCAGCCGTTGTGGTTGAAGTGTTCTCACGAATTACATTAATTACAGAGTTGCCAACTTAACTCAGCCGTTGTGGTTGAAGTGTTCTCACGAATTACATTAATTACAGAGTTGCCAACTTAACTCAGCCGTTGTGGTTGAAGTGTTCTCACTAATTACATTAATTACTGAGTTGCCAACTTAACTCAGCCATTGTGGTTGAAGTGTTCTCACTAATTACATTAATTACAGAGTTGCCAACTTAACTCAGCCGTTGTGGTTGAAGTGTTCTCACTAATTACATTAATTACAGAGTTGCCAACTTAACTCGGCTGTTGTGGTTGAAGTGTTCTCACTAATTACATTAATTACAGAGTTGCCAACTTAACTCAGCCATTGTGGTTGAAGTGTTCTCACTAATTACATTAATTACAGAGTTGCCAACTTAACTCAGCCGTTGTGGTTGAAGTGTTCTCACTAATTACATTAATTACAGAGTTGCCAACTTAACTCAGCCGTTGTGGTTGAAGTGTTCTCACTAATTACATTAATTACAGAGTTGCCAACTTAACTCGGCTGTTGTGGTTGAAGTGTTCTCACTAATTACTTTAATTACAGAGTTGCCAACTTAACTCGGCTATTGTGGTTGAAGTGTTCTCTCTAATTACAGTAATTACAGAGTTGCCAACTTAATTCAGCCATTGTGGTTGAAGTGTTCTCACTAATTACATTAATTACTGAGTTCCCAACTTGACTCAGCCATTGTGGTTGAAGTGTTCTCACTAATTACATTAATTACTGAGTTCCCAACTTAACTCAGCCATTGTGGTTAACTCGGCTATTGTGGTTGAAGTGTTCTCACTAATTACAGTAATTACAGAGTTGCCAACTTAACTCAGCCATTGTGGTTGAAGTGTTCTCTCTAATTACAGTAATTACAGAGTTGCCAACTCAACTCAGCCATTGTGGTTGAAGTGTTCTCACTAATTACTTTAATTACAGAGTTGCCAACTTAACTCAGCCATTGTGGTTGAAGTGTTCTCACTAATTACAGTAATTACAGAGTTGCCAACTTAATTCAGACATTATGTTGAGGTGTTCTCACTAATTACATTAATTACTGAGTTCCCAACTTAACTCAGCCATTGTGGTTAACTCAGCCATTGTGGTTGAAGTGTTCTCACTAATTACATTAATTACTGAGTTGCCAACTTAACTCAGCCATTGTGGTTGAAGTGTTCTCACTAATTACATTAATTACAGAGTTGCCAACATAATTCAGCCATTGTGGTTGAAGTGTTCCCACTAATTACATTAATTACAGGGTTGCCAACTTAACTCAGCCATTGTGGTTGAAGTGTTCCCACTAATTACATTAATTACAGAGTTGCCAACTTAACTCGGCTGTTGTGGTTGAAGTGTTCTCACTAATTACTTTAATTACAGAGTTGCCAACTTAACTCGGCTATTGTGGTTGAAGTGTTCTCACTAATTACATTAATTACAGAGTTGCCAACTTAACTCAGCCATTGTGGTTGAAGTGTTCTCACTAATTACAGTAATTACAGAGTTGCCAACTTAACTCAGCCATTGTGGTTGAAGTGTTCTCACTAATTACAGTAATTACAGAGTTGCCAACTTAATTCAGACATTATGTTGAGGTGTTCTCACTAATTACATTAATTACTGAGTTCCCAACTTAACTCAGCCATTGTGGTTAACTCAGCCATTGTGGTTGAAGTGTTCTCACTAATTACATTAATTACTGAGTTGCCAACTTAACTCAGCCATTGTGGTTGAAGTGTTCTCACTAATTACATTAATTACAGAGTTGCCAACATAATTCAGCCATTGTGGTTGAAGTGTTCCCACTAATTACATTAATTACAGGGTTGCCAACTTAACTCAGCCATTGTGGTTGAAGTGTTCCCACTAATTACATTAATTACAGAGTTGCCAACTTAACTCGGCTGTTGTGGTTGAAGTGTTCTCACTAATTACTTTAATTACTGAGTTGCCAACTTAACTCGGCTATTGTGGTTGAAGTGTTCTCACTAATTACTATAATTACTGAGTTGCCAACTAACTCGGCTATTGTGGTTGAAGTGTTCTCACTAATTACAGTAATTACTGAGTTGCCAACTTAACTCAGCCATTGTGGTTGAAGTGTTCTCACTAATTACATTAATTACAGGGTTGCCAACTTAACTCAGCCATTGTGGTTGAAGTGTTCTCACTAATTACATTAATTACAGAGTTGCCAACTAACTCGGCTATTGTGGTTGAAGTGTTCTCACTAATTACATTAATTACAGAGTGCCAACTTAACTCGGCTATTGTGGTTGAAGTGTTCTCACTAATTACATTAATTACAGAGTTGCCAACTTAACTCGGCTATTGTGGTTGAAGTGTTCTCGCTAATTACGCTAATTACAGAGTTGCCAAGTTAGCGCTTTTGGTGCAAGCTCTAGCGTTTTTCATTGGGCAAATTAGCGGCAAAATTTCGTATTTAGCGCCTTAGCGCGTTTTTCGGCGCCTTTATTTTTGTATTTATTTAGCGCCAAATTTTGGGTAATTTCAATATATGAGGAAATTCAAACATTAATTAAAGTATCTTAATGTGATTTAGAATGTTTAATCGTAATTAATTGAAGGAAAACAATACAAATATTGCACGTAATTCATCGCAGTGAATATGTTCATGTATATATATATATATATATATATATATATATATATATATCGAGGATGTAAGGCATGTGTACGTGTAGGAAGAGAGGAGAGTGATTGGTTCTCGGTTAATGTAGGTTTGCGGCAGGGGTGTGTGATGTCTCCATGGTTGTTTAATTTGTTTATGGATGGGGTTGTTAGGGAGGTAAATGCAAGAGTTTTGGAAAGAGGGGCAAGTATGAAGTCTGTTGGGGATGAGAGAGCTTGGGAAGTGAGTCAGTTGTTGTTCGCTGATGATACAGCGCTGGTGGCTGATTCATGTGAGAAACTGCAGAAGCTGGTGACTGAGTTTGGTAAAGTGTGTGGAAGAAGAAAGTTAAGAGTAAATGTGAATAAGAGCAAGGTTATTAGGTACAGTAGAGTTGAGGGTCAAGTCAATTGGGAGGTGAGTTTGAATGGAGAAAAACTGGAGGAAGTGAAGTGTTTTAGATATCTGGGAGTGGATCTGGCAGCGGATGGAACCATGGAAGCGGAAGTGGATCATAGGGTGGGGGAGGGGGCGAAAATTCTGGGGGCCTTGAAGAATGTGTGGAAGTCGAGAACATTATCTCGGAAAGCAAAAATGGGTATGTTTGAAGGAATAGTGGTTCCAACAATGTTGTATGGTTGCGAGGCGTGGGCTATGGATAGAGTTGTGCGCAGGAGGATGGATGTGCTGGAAATGAGATGTTTGAGGACAATGTGTGGTGTGAGGTGGTTTGATCGAGTAAGTAACGTAAGGGTAAGAGAGATGTGTGGAAATAAAAAGAGCGTGGTTGAGAGAGCAGAAGAGGGTGTTTTGAAGTGGTTTGGGCACATGGAGAGAATGAGTGAGGTAAGATTGACCAAGAGGATATATGTGTCGGAGGTGGAGGGAACGAGGAGAAGAGGGAGACCAAATTGGAGGTGGAAAGATGGAGTGAAAAAGATTTTGTGTGATCGGGGCCTGAACATGCAGGAGGGTGAAAGGAGGGCAAGGAATAGAGTGAATTGGAGCGATGTTGTATACCGGGGTTGACGTGCTGTCAGTGGATTGAATCAAGGCATGTGAAGCGTCTGGGGTAAACCATGGAAAGCTGTGTTGGTATGTATATTTGCGTGTGTGGACGTATGTATATACATGTGTATGGGGGGGTTGGGCCATTTCTTTCGTCTGTTTCCTTGCGCTACCTCGCAAACGCGGGAGACAGCGACAAAGTATAATAAAAAAATAAAAATAATATATATATATATATATATATATATATATATATATATATATATATATATATATATTTTATATTTTTTTTTATTAAAAAAATAAAAATAATATATATATATATATATATATATATATATATATATATATATATATATATATATATATATATATTTTATATTTTTTTTTATTATACTTTGTCGCTGTCTCCCGCGTTTGCGAGGTAGCGCAAGGAAACAGACGAAAGAAATGCCCCCCCCCCATACACATGTATATACATACGTCCACACACGCAAATATACATACCTACACAGCTTTCCATGGTTTACCCCAGACGCTTCACATGCCTTGATTCAATCCACTGACAGCACGTCAACCCCGGTATACCACATCGCTCCAATTCACTCTATTCCTTGCCCTCCTTTCACCCTCCTGCATGTTCAGGCCCCGATCACACAAAATCTTTTTCACTCCATCTTTCCACCTCCAATTTGGTCTCCCTCTTCTCCTCGTTCCCTCCACCTCCGACACATATATCCTCTTGGTCAATCTTTCCTCACTCATTCTCTCCATGTGCCCAAACCACTTCAAAACACCCTCTTCTGCTCTCTCAACCACGCTCTTTTTATTTCCACACATCTCTCTTACCCTTACGTTACTCACTCGATCAAACCACCTCACACCACACATTGTCCTCAAACATCTCATTTCCAGCACCTCCATCCTCCTGCGCACAACTCTATCCATAGCCCACGCCTCGCAACCATACAACATTGTTGGAACCACTATTCCTTCAAACATACCCATTTTTGCTTTCCGAGATAATGTTCTCGACTTCCACACATTCTTCAAGGCCCCCAGAATTTTCGCCCCCTCCCCCACCCTATGATCCACTTCCGCTTCCATGGTTCCATCCGCTGCCAGATCCACTCCCAGATATCTAAAACACTTCACTTCCTCCAGTTTTTCTCCATTCAAACTCACCTCCCAATTGACTTGATCCTCAACTCTACTGTACCTAATAACCTTGCTCTTATTCACATTTACTCTTAACTTTCTTCTTCCACACACTTTACCAAACTCAGTCACCAGCTTCTGCAGTATACAATTCAGGTTCAGTGTGTGTGTGTGTGTGTGTGTGTGTGTGTGTGTGTGTGTGTGTGTGTGTGTGTGTGCAGAACCATTACATTTAACAGACACAGCAAAAAGAAATATACTTATCATTTTCGAGTGGTTAAAAGGCCCCCAGATATTCGAGGGGTTAAAAGGCCCCTAAATGTTCGAGTGGTTCAAAGGCCACCAAATATTCGAGTGGTTAAAAGGCCTCTAAATATTCGAGTGGTTAAAAGGCCCCTAAATGTTCGAGTGGTTCAAAGGCCACCAAATATTCGAGTGGTTAAAAGGCCCCTAAATATTCGACTGGTTAAAAGGCCCCCCAAATAGAAAATGTCATTAAGAAAAAAGTAGGAGGAGAGAGAAGGGAGGACATAAAAGGTCTTTACAAGTACGGCCATTGTCCACTGTCTGCCTTAGGTGATATTAAAAGGCATAGCAAGACAGCTAAACACCAGAAAACTGTAGAGGCCATTTAAATAAACGACAAACCATTGATTGCAGAACATCTGTTCACATGTGTTCATCATCATCATCATCATATCAGTCGCTGGAAAAGTGATATAGGTAATTAGCAGTTTGACCTCTTAATTGACAGGAGTAAATGGCTTTAATTAAGGTCACGAATCTAATTGGTGATCGCTGTCAGGTTCCTAGTCTATCAATGACAATGTCTCTGTGTTGATAGGCATTGTTAATAGTGGAGTGTGTGTGATAAACTCAAGTTGAGAAGTTAGGTTAGGATAGAATAGGTTAGGTTAGGTTAGGATAGGTTAGGGTAGGATTGGATAGAATAGGGTAGGTTAGTTTTAGGTTTTAAGTTAGGGTACGTTACGTTAGGATAGGCTAGGTTAGGGTGGGATAGAATAAGTTAAGTTAGGATAGGTTGTTAGGTTAGGTTAGGTTAGGGTAGGATAGAATAGGTTAGGTTAGGTTATGATAGGTTAGGTTAGGATAGAATAGGTTAGGATAGATTGTTAGGTTACTTTAGGTTAGGTTAGGGTAGGATAGAATAGGTTAGGGTGGGTTAGATTAGGTTAGATTAGGTTAGGTTAGGTTAGGTTAGGGTTAGGTTTTAAGTTAGGGTACGTTACGTTAGGATAGGCTAGGTTAGGGTAGGATAGAATAGGTTAGGTTAGGATAGGTTGTTAGGTTAGGGTAGGATAGGTTGTTAGGTTAGGTCTGGTTACGGTAGGTTAGGGTAGGATAGAATAGGTTAGGGTAGGTTAGGTTAGATTAGGTTAGGTTATGATAGGTTAGGTTAGGATAGAATAGGTTAGGATAGGTTGTTAGGTTACGTTAGGTTAGGGTAGGATAGAATAGGTTAGGGTAGGTTAGGTTAGATTAGGTTAGGTTAGGATAGAATAGGATAGGTTGTTAGGTTACGTTAGGTTAGGTTAGGATAGGCTTTTAGGTTAGGGTAGGATAGAATAGGTTAGGTTAGGTTAGGTTATGATAGTTAAGGGTAGGATAGGTTAGGTTTGATTAGGATAGGATAGGTTTAAGTTAGGGTAGGATAGGATATGTCAGGATAGGATAGGTAAGTTAAAGTTAGGTTAGGTTAAGTTAGGATAGGTAAAGTTAGCACAGGTTTGAAGTTAGATTAAGTTAGGATAAGTTAGATTAAGTTAGGTTAGCTTATGTGTCACATTC
This sequence comes from Panulirus ornatus, assembly GCF_036320965.1. Taxonomy (NCBI): domain Eukaryota; kingdom Metazoa; phylum Arthropoda; class Malacostraca; order Decapoda; family Palinuridae; genus Panulirus; species Panulirus ornatus. The sequence goes on along the minus strand of NC_092272.1, from coordinate 1,052,918 downwards.
TCTACAGCTAACTGTAGTTAGCTTAGTTTCCTGATGGAGATACGAGTTTGAAAAGGAGAGATGGCTTAGTTTCCTGATGGAGGTACGAGTTTGAAAAGGAGAGATGGCTTAGTTTCCTGATGGGGTTACGAGTTTGAAAAGGAGAGATGGCTTAGTTTCCTGATGGAGGTACGAGTTTGAAAAGGAGAGATGGCTTAGTTTCCTGATGGAGGTACGAGTTTGAAAAGGAGAGATGGCTTAGTTTCCTGATGGGGTTACGAGTTTGAAAAGGAGAGATGGCTTAGTTTCCTGATGGAGATACGAGTTTGAAAAGGAGAGATGGCTTAGTTTCCTGATGGGGTTACGAGTTTGAAAAGGAGAGATGGCTTAGTTTCCTGATGGGGTTACGAGTTTGAAAAGGAGAGATGGCTTAGTTTCCTGATGGAGGTACGAGTTTGAAAAGGAGAGATGGCTTAGTTTCCTGATGGGGTTACGAGTTTGAAAAGGAGAGATGGCTTAGTTTCGTGATGGGGTACGAGTTTGAAAAGGAGATGGCTTAGTTTCCTGATGGAGTTACGAGTTTGAAAAGGAGATGGCTTAGTTTCCTGATGGAGGTACGAGTTTGAAAAGGAGATGGCTTAGTTTCGTGATGGGGTACGAGTTTGAAAAGGAGAGATGGCTTAGTTTCCTGATGGAGGTACGAGTTTGAAAAGGAGATGGCTTAGTTTCCTGATGGAGGTACGAGTTTGAAAAGGAGATGGCTTAGTTTCGTGATGGGGTACGAGTTTGAAAAGGAGATGGCTTAGTTTCCTGATGGAGGTACGAGTTTGAAAAGGAGATGGCTTAGTTTCCTGATGGAGGTACGAGTTTGAAAAGGAGATGGCTTAGTTTCCTGATGGAGTTACGAGTTTGAAAAGGAGATGGCTTAGTTTCCTGATGGAGGTACGAGTTTGAAAAGGAGATGGCTTAGTTTCCTGATGGAGGTACGAGTTTGAAAAGGAGATGGCTTAGTTTCCTGATGGAGTTACGAGTTTGAAAAGGAGATGGCTTAGTTTCCTGATGGAGGTACGAGTTTGAAAAGGAGAGATGGCTTAGTTTCCTGATGGAGTTACGAGTTTGAAAAGGAGATGGCTTAGTTTCCTGATGGAGGTACGAGTTTGAAAAGGAGATGGCTTAGTTTCCTGATGGGGTACGAGTTTGAAAAGGAGATGGCTTAGTTTCCTGATGGAGGTACGAGTTTGAAAAGGAGATGGCTTAGTTTCCTGATGGAGTTACGAGTTTGAAAAGGAGAGATGGCTTAGTTTTATGATGGGGTGTACGAGTTTGAAAAGGAGATGGCTTAGTTTTCTGATGGAGGTACGAGTTTGAAAAGGAGATGGCTTAGTTTCATGATGAGGGGGGAAGGAGGGGGGAGGGGTGAAATCGTATTTACGTATCTTTAGTGACTTGAAATTTAGGTATTTTACGTATCTTTGGTGACTTGAAATTTAGATATTTTACGTATCTTTAGTGACTTGAAATTTGAATATTTTACGTATCTTTAGTGATTGGAAATGTAGATATTTTACATATCTTCAGTGACTTGAAATTTGAATATTTTACGTATCTTTATTGACTTGAAATTTAGATATTTTACGTATCTTTAGTGACTTGAAATGTAAATATTTTTCCGTATCTTCAGTGAATTGAAATTTGAATATTTTACCCATCTTTAGTGACTTGAAATTTAGATATTTTACGTATCTTTAGTGACTTGAAATTTAAATATTTTACCCATCTTTAGTGACTTGAAATTTAGATATTTTACGCATCTTTAGTGACTTGAAATTTAGATATTTTACCGTATCTTCTGTGAAGTGAAATTTGAATATTTTAGTGGCAAAAATTTACGTCAAAGGACAGGGTTACAGAAGTTGTAAATAAAACATTATTACACTACAAGAATTACCTTATCCATTGCATTATTTACAGTAATTAAAATACGACTAGTTCTGGCATGTAAAAATTAATGTAATCTTACATCAAAGTCATACCCTCACAGCCTTATGGGAGATGATGGTGTAAACTCACAGCCTATGGGAGATAATGATGTAAACTCACAGCCTATGGGAGATAATGTTGTAAACTCAGCCTCTGACAAATGATGCTGCAAACTCTCACAGCCTATGGCAGATAATGCTGTAAACTCACTGCCTATAGCAGATAATGCTGTAAACTCTCACAACCTATGGCAGATAATGCTGTAAACTCAGCCTGTGATAGATGATGCTGTAAACCCTCACAGCCTATGACATATAATGCTGTAAACCCTCACAGCCTATGATATATAATGCTGTAAACTCTCACAGCCTATGACATATAATGCTGTAAACTCACAGCCTATGACATATAATGCTGTAAACCCTCACAGCCTATGACATATAATGCTGTAAACTCTCACAGCCTATGACATATAATGCTGTAAACTCTCACAGCCTATGACATATAATGCTGTAAACCCTCACAGCCTATGACATATAATGCTGTAAACCCTCACAGCCTATGACATATAGCACTGTAAACTCACAGCCTATGACATATCATGCTGTAAACTCACAGCCTATGACATATAATGCTGTAAACTCACTGCCTATAGCAGATAATGCTGTAAACTCTCACAACCTATGGCAGATAATGCTGTAAACTCAGCCTATGATAGATGATGCTGTAAACCCTCACAGCCTATGACATATAATGCTGTAAACCCTCACAGCCTATGATATATAATGCTGTAAACTCTCACAGACTATGACATATAATGCTGTAAACTCACAGCCTATGACATATAATGCTGTAAACCCTCACAGCCTATGACATATAATGCTGTAAACTCTCACAGCCTATGACATATAATGCTGTAAACTCTCACAGCCTATGACATATAATGCTGTAAACCCTCACAGCCTATGACATATAATGCTGTAAACCCTCACAGCCTATGACATATAGCGCTGTAAACTCACAGCCTATGACATATCATGCTGTAAACTCACAGCCTATGACATATAATGCTGTAAACTCACTGCCTATAGCAGATAATGCTGTAAACTCTCACAACCTATGGCAGATAATGCTGTAAACTCAGCCTATGATAGATGATGCTGTAAACCCTCACAGCCTATGACATATAATGCTGTAAACCCTCACAGCCTATGATATATAATGCTGTAAACTCTCACAGCCTATGACATATAATGCTGTAAACTCACAGCCTATGACATATAATGCTGTAAACCCTCACAGCCTATGACTTATAATGCTGTAAACTCTCACAGCCTATGACATATAATGCTGTAAACTCTCACAGCCTATGACATATAATGCTGTAAACCCTCACAGCCTATGACATATAATGCTGTAAACCCTCACAGCCTATGACATATAGCGCTGTAAACTCACAGCCTATGACATATCATGCTGTAAACTCACAGCCTATAGCAGATAATGCTGTAAACTCTCACAACCTATGGCAGATAATGCTGTAAACTCAGCCTATGATAGATGATGCTGTAAACTCTCAGCCTATGACATATAATGCTGTAAACCCTCACAGCCTATGACATATAATGCTGTAAACCCTCACAGCCTATGGCAGATAATGCTGTAAACTCACAGTGTATGACATATAATGCTGTAAACTCTCACAGCCTATGACATATAATGCTGTAAACCCTCACAGCCTATGACATATAATGCTGTAAACCCTCACAGCCTATGACATATAGCGCTGTAAACTCACAGCCTATGACATATCATGCTGTAAACTCACAGCCTATGACATATAGCGCTGTAAACTCACAGCCTATGACATATCATGCTGTAAACCCTCACAGCCTATGACATATAGCGCTGTAAACTCACAGCTTATGGCAGATAATGCTGTAAACTCACAGCCTATGACATATAATGCTGTAAACTCACTGCCTATAGCAGATAATGCTGTAAACTCTCACAACCTATGGCAGATAATGCTGTAAACTCAGCCTATGATAGATAATGCTGTAAACTCTCACAGCCTATGACATATAATGGTGTAAACCCTCACAGCCTATGACATATAATGCTGTAAACTCTCACAACCTATGACATATAATGCTGTAAACTCTCACAGCCTATGACATATAATGGTGTAAACCCTCACAGCCTATGACATATAATGCTGTAAACTCTCACAGCCTATGACATATAATGCTGTAAACTCTCACAGCCTATGACATATAATGGTGTAAACCCTCACAGCCTATGACATATAATGCTGTAAACTCTCACAGCCTATGACATATAATGGTGTAAACCCTCACAGCCTATAACATATAATGCTGTAAACTCAGCCTATGACAAATAATGCTGTAAACTCACAGCCTATGACTCAGAGGTACCCCATCGGTGACAATGGCTTGAGCAATGGTAGAGAGAGTTTACCTTTGCCTTTTAGAAAAGAAAAAAGCTTAACCAAGCTTCGAGGTGTCTTAAGCTTTGAGCTCTCACACCAACACATATAAGCTTAAGTTTCTCCTTCTTGGTCTGTCAAAGCTGACATGGGTCATTTGAATTAGAATTTGAAGAATGTTCTAATTTCAAAACGCTTGAATTCCGTCTTCAAATGCGCCAGTGCTTAGCTTATGAAGCCAAGCCTTCAGCTGAGGTTCAAGCTTACTATGCTGCCTTCCCAGCTTAACAGCTTAGAGCAGTCGTGTTACAGCTTGTCACATTGGGGCTCTGGATGGGATTGGATAATGTATTCTAGGCTTCACATTGGCTCTCTGGGATTGGATAATGTAATCTAGGCTTCACATTGGCTCTGGATGGGATTAGATTATATAATCTAGGCTTCACATTGGCTCTGGATGGGATTGGATAATGTAATCTAGGCTTCACATTGGCTCTGGATGGGATTGGATTATATAATCTAGGCTTCACATTGGCTCTGGATGGGATTGGATTATATAATCTAGGCTTCACATTGGCTCTGGATGGGATTGGATTATATAATCTAGGCTTCACATTGGCTCTGGATGGGATTGGATTATATAATCTAGGCTTCACATTGGCTCTGGATGGGATTGGATTATATAATCTAGGCTTCACATTGGCTCTGGATGGGATTGGATAATGTAATCTAGGCTTCACATTGGCTCTGGACGGGATTGGATAATGTAATCTAGGCTTCACATTGGCTCTGGATGGGATTGGATTATATAATCTAGGCTTCACATTGGCTCTGGATGGGATTGGATAATGTAATCTAGGCTTCACATTGGCTCTGGATGGGATTGGATAATGTAATCTAGGCTTCACATTGGCTCTGGATGGGATTGGATAATGTAATCTAGGCTTCACATTGGCTCTGGATGGGATTGGATAATGTAATCTAGGCTTCACATTGGCTCTGGATGGGATTGGATAATATAATCTAGGCTTCACATTGGCTCTCTGGATGGGATTGGATAATGTAATCTAAGCTTCACATTGGCTCTGGATGGGATTGGATAATATAATATAGGCTTCACATTGGCTCTGGATGGGATTGGATAATATAATATAGGCTTCACATTGGCTCTGGATGGGATTGGATAATATAATATAGGCTTCACATTGGCTCTGGATGGGATTGGATTATATAATCTAGGCTTCACATTGGCTCTGGATGGGATTGGATAATATAATCTAGGCTTCACATTGGCTCTGGATGGGATTGGATAATATAATATAGGCTTCACATTGGCTCTGGATGGGATTGCATTATATAATCTAGGCTTCACATTGGCTCTGGATGGGATTGGATAATATAATCTAGGCTTCACATTGGCTCTGGATGGGATTGGATAATATAATATAGGCTTCACATTGGCTCTGGATGGGATTGGATTATATAATCTAAGCTTCACATTGGCTCTGGATGGGATTGGATTATATAATCTAGGCTTCACATTGGCTCTGGATGGGATTGGATTATATAATCTAGGCTTCACATTGGCTCTGGATGGGATTGGATTATATAATCTAGGCTTCACATTGGCTCTGGATGGGATTGGATTATATAATCTAGGCTTCACATTGGCTCTGGATGGGTTTGGATTATATAATCTAGGCTTCACATTGGCTCTGGATGAGATTGGATTATATAATCTAAGCTTCACATTGGCTCTGGATGGGATTGGATAATATGATCTAGGCTTCACATTGGCTCTGGATGGGATTGGATTATATAATCTAGGCTTCACATTGGCTCTGGATGGGATTGGATTATGTAATCTAGGCTTCACATTGGCTCTGGATGGGATTGGATAATGTAATCTAGGCTTCACATTGGCTCTGGATGGGATTGGATTATATAATCTAGGCTTCACATTGGCTCTGGATGGGATTGGATAATATAATCTAGGCTTCACATTGGCTCTGGATGGGATTGGATTATATAATCTAGGCTTCACATTGGCTCTGGATGGGATTGGATAATGTAATCTAGGCTTCACATTGGCTCTGGATGGGATTGGATAATGTAATCTAGGCTTTCACATTGCTCTGGATGGATTGGATAATGTAATCTAGGCTTCACATTGGCTCTGGATGGGATTGGATAATGTAATCTAGGCTTCACATTGGCTCTGGATGGGATTGGATAATGTAATCTAGGCTTCACATTGGCTCTGGATGGGATTGGATAATGTAATCTAGGCTTCACATTGGCTCTGGATGGGATTGGATAATATAATCTAGGCTTCACATTGGCTCTGGATGGGATTGGATAATGTAATCTAGCTTCACATTGGCTCTGGATGGATTGGATAATATAATCTAAGCTTCACATTGGCTCTGGATGGGATTGGATAATATAATATAGGCTTCACATTGGCTCTGGATGGGATTGGATAATATAATATAGGCTTCACATTGGCTCTGGATGGGATTGGATTATATAATCTAGGCTTCACATTGGCTCTGGATGGGATTGGATAATATAATCTAGGCTTCACATTGGCTCTGGATGGGATTGGATAATATAATCTAGGCTTCACATTGGCTCTGGATGGGATTGGATTATATAATCTAGGCTTCACATTGGCTCTGGATGGGATTGGATAATATAATCTAGGCTTCACATTGGCTCTGGATGGGATTGGATAATATAATCTAGGCTTCACATTGGCTCTGGATGGGATTGGATAATGTAATCTAGGCTTCACATTGGCTCTGGATGGGATTGGATTATATAATCTAGGCTTCACATTGGCTCTGGATGGGATTGGATTATATAATCTAGGCTTCACATTGGCTCTGGATGGGATTGGATTATATAATCTAGGCTTCACATTGGCTCTGGATGGGATTGGATTATATAATCTAGGCTTCACATTGGCTCTGGATGGGATTGGATTATATAATCTAGGCTTCACATTGGCTCTGGATGGGATTGGATTATATAATCTAGGCTTCACATTGGCTCTGGATGGGATTGGATTATATAATCTAGGCTTCACATTGGCTCTGGATGGGATTGGATAATATAATCTAGGCTTCACATTGGCTCTGGATGGGATTGGATTATATAATCTAGGCTTCACATTGGCTCTGGATGGGATTGGATAATATAATCTAGGCTTCACATTGGCTCTGGATGGGATTGGATTATATAATCTAGGCTTCACATTGGCTCTGGATGGGATTGGATAATATAATCTAGGCTTCACATTGGCTCTGGATGGGATTGGATAATATAATCTAGGCTTCACATTGGCTCTGGATGGGATTGGATAATATAATCTAGGCTTCACATTGGCTCTGGATGGGATTGGATAATGTAATCTAGGCTTCACATTGGCTCTGGATGGGATTGGATTATATAATCTAGGCTTCACATTGGCTCTGGATGGGATTGGATAATGTAATCTAGGCTTCACATTGGCTCTGGATGGGATTGGATAATATAATCTAGGCTTCACATTGGCTCTGGATGGGATTGGATTATATAATCTAGGCTTCACATTGGCTCTGGATGGGATTGGATAATATAATCTAGGCTTCACATTGGCTCTGGATGGGATTGGATTATATAATCTAGGCTTCACATTGGCTCTGGATGGGATTGGATAATATAATCTAGGCTTCACATTGGCTCTGGATGGGATTGGATTATATAATCTAGGCTTCACATTGGCTCTGGATGGGATTGGATAATATAATCTAGGCTTCACATTGGCTCTGGATGGGATTGGATAATATAATCTAGGCTTCACATTGGCTCTGGATGGGATTGGATAATATAATCTAGGCTTCACATTGGCTCTGGATGGGATTGGATAATATAATCTAGGCTTCACATTGGCTCTGGATGGGATTGGCATTATATAATCTAGGCTTCACATTGGCTCTGGATGGGATTGGATTAATATAATCTAGGCTTCACATTGGCTCTGGATGGGATTGGATTATGTAATCTAGGCTTCACATTGGCTCTGGATGGGATTGGATAATATAATCTAGGCTTCACATTGGCTCTGGATGGGATTGGATTATATAATCTAGGCTTCACATTGGCTCTGGATGGGATTGGATAATATAATCTAGGCTTCACATTGGCTCTGGATGGGATTGGATTATATAATCTAGGCTTCACATTGGCTCTGGATGGGATTGGATTATATAATCTAGGCTTCACATTGGCTCTGGATGGGATTGGATTATATAATCTAGGCTTCACATTGGCTCTGGATGGGATTGGATAATATAATCTAGGCTTCACATTGGCTCTGGATGGGATTGGATTATATAATCTAGGCTTCACATTGGCTCTGGATGGGATTGGATTATATAATCTAGGCTTCACATTGGCTCTGGATGGGATTGGATTATATAATCTAGGCTTCACATTGGCTCTGGATGGGATTGGATATATAATCTAGCTTCACATTGGCTCTGGATGGATTGGATATTAATCTAGGCTTCACATTGGCTCTGGATGGGATTGGATTATATAATCTAGGCTTCACATTGGCTCTGATGGATTGGATTATTAATCTAGGCTTCACATTGGCTCTGGATGGATGGATTATATAATCTAGGCTCACATTGGTCTGGATGGATTGATATATAATCTAGCTTCACATTGGCTCTGGATGGATTGGATTATTAATCTAGCTTCACATTGGCTCTGGATGGATTGGATATATATCTAGGCTTCACATTGGCTCTGGATGGATTGGATTATATAATCTAGGCTTCACATTGGCTCTGGATGGATTGGATATTAATCTAGGCTTCACATTGGCTCTGGATGGGATTGGATTATTAATCTAGCTTCACATTGGCTCTGGTGGGATGGATTATATAATCTAGGCTTCACATTGGCTCTGGATGGGATTGATAATATAATCTAGGCTTCACATTGGCTCTGGATGGGATTGGATTATATAATCTAGGCTTCACATTGGCTCTGGATGGGATTGGATTATATATCTAGGCTTCACATTGTCTCTGGATGGGATTGGCATAATGTAATCTAGGCTTCACATTGGCTCTGGATGGGATTGGATAATGTAATCTAGGCTTCACATTGGCTCTGGATGGGATTGGATTATGTAATCTAGGCTTCACATTGGCTCTGGATGGGATTGGCATTATATAATCTAGGCTTCACATTGGCTCTGGATGGGATTGAATATATAATCTAGGCTTCACATTGGCTCTGGATGGGATTGGATTATATAATCTAGGCTTCACATTGGCTCTGGATGGGATTGATATATAATCTAGGCTTCACATTGGCTCTGGATGGGATTGGATAATATAATCTAGGCTTCACATTGGCTCTGGATGGGATTGGATAATATTAATCTAGGCTTCACATTGGCTCTGGATGGATTGGATAATTAATCTAGGCTTCACATTGGCTCTGGATGGGATGGATAATATAATCTAGGCTTCACATTGGCTCTGGATGGGATTGGATAATATAATCTAGGCTTCACATTGGCTCTGGATGGGATTGGATATGTAATCTAGGCTTCACATGGTCTGGATGGGATTGATTATATAATCTAGGCTTCACATTGGCTCTGGATGGGATTGCATAATTAATCTAGGCTTCACATTGGCTCTGGATGGGATTGGCATTATATAATCTAGGCTTCACATTGGCTCTGGATGGGATTGGATTATATAATCTAGGCTTACATTGGCTCTGGGTGGGATTGGATTATATAATCTAGGCTTCACATTGGCTCTGGATGGATTGGATTATTAATCTAGGCTTCACATTGGCTCTGGATGGGATTGGATTATAATCTAGGCTTCACATTGGCTCTGGATGGGATTGGATTATATAATCTAGGCTTCACATTGGCTCTGGATGGGATTGGATAATATAATCTAGGCTTCACATTGGCTCTGGATGGGATTGGATAATGTAATCTAGGCTTCACATTGGCTCTGGATGGGATTGGATAATATAATCTAGGCTTCACATTGGCTCTGGATGGGATTGGATTATATAATCTAGGCTTCACATTGGCTCTGGATGGGATTGGATAATGTAATCTAGGCTTCACATTGGCTCTGGATGGGATTGCATTATATAATCTAGGCTTCACATTGGCTCTGGATGGGATTGGATAATATAATCTAGGCTTCACATTGGCTCTGGATGGGATTGGATTATGTAATCTAGGCTTCACATTGGCTCTGGATGGGATTGGATATATAATCTAGGCTTCACATTGGCTCTGGATGGGATTGGATAATATAATCTAGGCTTCACATTGGCTCTGGATGGGATTGGATATATAATCTAGGCTTCACATTGGCTCTGGATGGGATTGGATTATATAATCTAGGCTTCACATTGGCTCTGGATGGGATTGGATTATATAATCTAGGCTTCACATTGGCTCTGGATGGGATTGGATTATATAATCTAGGCTTCACATTGGCTCTGGATGGGATTGGATTATATAATCTAGGCTTCACATTGGCTCTGGATGGGATTGGATAATTAAATCTAGGCTTCACATTGGCTCTGGATGGATTGGATTATATAATCTAGGCTTCACATTGGCTCTGGATGGGATTGGATAATATAATCTAGGCTTCACATTGGCTCTGGATGGGATTGGATATATAATCTAGGCTTCACATTGGCTCTGGATGGATTGGATTATATAATCTAGGCTTCACATTGGCTCTGGATGGGATTGGATAATATAATCTAGGCTTCACATTGGCTCTGGATGGGATTGGATTATATAATCTAGGCTTCACATTGGCTCTGGATGGGATTGGATTATATAATCTAGGCTTCACATTGGCTCTGGATGGGATTGGATTAATATATTCTAGGCTTCACATTGGCTCTGGATGGGATTGGCATTATATAATAAGTTATATGTGTTGGTATAAGAGCTTAAGCTTGACCCTCGCAGCTTGGTTAAGCTTAAAAAAAGGGCGAGGGAAATCACCCTTAAGCATGTTATTAATGTCATGCCACACCAAAGAGCAGAAATAATTCGTATAGCACTTTTTTTCCCCCCTTGTCATTTTAGCGAGTTTAGCGCTTTTCGCGAGGTGAGTCTAGCGCCATCAGAAAGTTGGAGTTGGCAACTCTGCTCCGCTAAACATTTCTCTTGGGGATACACTAATTCGAATAGCATTTTTTTTTTCCCCCTTGTCATTTTAGCGAGTTTAGCGCTTTTCGCGAGGTGAGTCTACCGCCATCAGAAAGTTGGAGTTGGCAACTCTGCTCCGCTAAACATTTCTCTTGAGGATACACTAATTCGAATAGCATTTTTTTCCCCCCTTGTCATTTTAGCGAGTTTAGCGCTTTTCGCGAGGTGAGTCTAGCGCCATCAGAAAATTTGGAGTTGGCAACTCTGCTCCGCTAAACATTTCTCTTAGGGATACACTAATTCGAATAGCATTTTTTTCCCCCCTTGTCATTTTAGCGAGTTTAGCGCTTTTCGCGAGGCGAGTCTAGCGCCATCAGAAAATTTGGAGTTGGCAACTCTGCTCCGCTAAACATTTCTCTTGGGGATACACTTTTATTTTTTTTCTTCCTATTGTCCTTATTTTTCTTTTGCCTGTTTATGTTCGAGACTCCATTCGTGGCAAAAAGGTCCACATCAAGGCCTTAATTGGAATATAAAGTGGTCAGTGAAAGGGAAAAAAAGGAGACGAAGAAGTGGGGAAAAAATTTATGTGTGGAAAAGCCTTAATTGGAATATAAAGTGGTCAATGGAAGGGAAAAAAAGGAGACGAAGAAGTGGGGAAAAAATAATGTCTGTGGAAAAGTGTTAGGTTATAGTTGCTGGGGAAGCCATGAGATGGTTGAGAATGCTGAAGCTTGGAGGTGGAAGGAAAGAAATAGTGATCAACACTGTCCACTCCTTGTAGTTGCTGATGGCCAAAGAGGATCATGTAAGGCAATAGCTTACGAGCTTGGTTTAGAATTCGTGGTGGTTGGGTGGGGGGGCGTACAGGCAGCCAACACTCGGGATCCCCAAAATCCAAAGTGATACTTTTAGAAGAGGTGAAAGTCCACCACCATTTGTGGCGTAGGGCATAAGGGTGGTAAGGGGGGGAGAGAGATCTGATGGGGGGCGTACAGGCAGCCAACACTCGGGATCCCCAAAATCCAAAGTGATACTTTTAGAAGAGGTGAAAATCCACCACCATTTAAGGCGTAGGGCATAAGGGTGGTAGGGGGGGGGGGAGAGATCTGATGGGGGGCGCACAGGCAGCCAACGCACGGGATCCCAAAATCCAAAGTGATACTTTTAGAAGAGGTGAAAGTCCACCACCATTTAAGGCGTAGGGCATAAGGGTGGTAAGGGGGAGAGAGATCTGTGGATATTATTCTATTGTCCAATCTTGGAAGAATGACTTTGATTTAGTTCTCATCCCAGGATCTTCACCTTAGATAAGTTTCCAAAGACAAGATATATATACACAACCGAGGCGTTGTTCGTACATAGATAACATAGACAACACTGATAAGACCTTATCTCTGTGTGTCTGTTAAGTGATTCGAAGAGGCCCTGCTAACCTGTGTTGCATGATAAACGAATACTGCTCATATAGGATTGGAATGCTCCTTTGTTTTCCCCCTTCTTCCATGTCAAGACTCAAAGGAAAGTTTTAAACGCCTTTAAAAACGCAGTCATAAACTCATTGCATCCTACCTGTCAATTAGATAAATGATTTAACAAGACATTTATAGCGTTAAATGCCTCTTGCATGATGAACGAATACTGCTCATATAGGATTGGAATGCTCCTTTGTTTTCCCCCTTCTTCCATGTCAAGACTCTTAAGGAAAGTTTTAAACGCTTTAAAAACGCATTCTATAAACTCATTGCATCCTCCTTGCCAATTAGATAAATGATTTAACAAGACATTTATAGCATTAAATGCCTCTTGCATGATGAACGAATACTGCTCATATAGGATTGGAATACTCTTTTGTTTTCCCCCTTCTTCCATCCAAAACTCTAAGGAAAGTTTTAAACGCTTTAAAAACGCAGTCGTAAACTCAATGCCCAACACGCACGTCTGGCAACGACGCTTCGGCCCAACACGCACGTCTGGCAACGACGCTTCGGCCCAACACGCACGTCTGGCAACGACTCTTCGGCCCAACACGCACCGTCTGGCAACGACGCTTCGGACCAACACGCACGTCTGGCAACGACGCTTCGGCCAACACGCACGTCTGGCAACGACTCTTCGGCCCAACACACACGTCTGGCAACGACGCTTCGGCCCAACACGCACGTCTGGCAACGACGCTTCGGCCAAATGTCAACAATGGTTGTGGTGACGTAGCCACGCTGCCAGGGAGATGATATCTGGCAGACACACACTGTAAATCATATGTCTGGCAGACACACACTGTAAATCATATGTCTGGCAGACACACACTGTAAATCATGATTGCCCGCCTTCATCTTGTCGCCTGTGGATGTAAATTGTAAATACGAGGGGGGGTTGTAAACGCCGAACTTACTTTTTTACACAGATACGTACCCTTTCAAATAGGGTGGAGGAATTAGAGGGTTTCTTAAGACTAAAGAAAAGATGATAAATTATTCTTTATCAGTCATTTATTTCCTCCAAGACGGCCAGATAAAGGTAGGATAAATGAAGTGGTTTTACTACGCATATTTACAACTAGAGTAGGCTTTATTTTTATCCTTTATTTACTACGCATATTTACAAGTAAAGTAGGCTTTGTTTATCCTTGATTTACTACGCATATTTACAACTAGAGTAGGTTTTCTTTATCCTTGATTTACTACGCATATTTACGACTAGAGTAGGTTTTCTTTATCCTTAATTTACTACGCATATTTACAACTAGAGTAGGCTTTGTTTATCGTTTATTTACTACGCATATTTGCAACTAGAGTAGGCTTTGTTTATCCATTATTTACTACGCATATTTACAACTAGAGTAGGCTATGTTTATCCTTTATTTACTACGCATATTTACAACTAGAGTAGGCTTTGTTTATCCTTTATTTACTACGCATATTTACAACTAGAGTAGGTTTTGTTTATCCTTTATTTACTACGCATATTTACAACTAGAGTAGGCTTTGTTTATCCTTTATTTACTACGCATATTTACAAGTAAAGTAGGCTTTGTTTATCCTTTATTTACTACGCATATTTACAAGTAAAGTAGGCTTTGTTTATCCTTTATTTACTACGCATATTTACAAGTAAAGTAGGCTTTGTTTATCCTTTATTTACTACGCATATTTACAACTAAAGTAGGCTTTATTTAATCCTTTATTTACCACGCATATTTACAATTAGCGTAGGATTTGTAAATATTTTTACTACGCATATATACAACTAGCGTAGGCTTTATACATCCTATTTTTACTACGCATATTTACAAGTAGCTTAGACTTTGTAAATCTTTTTTACTAAAGCTTTGTAAATCCTTTTTTTTGCCACGCATATTTACAACTAGCGTAGGCTTTGTGAATATTTTTTACTACGTATATTTACAACAACATATGCTTTGTAAATCCTGTTTTACAACGCATATTTACAACTAACATATGCTTTGTAAATCTTAACTGTAAGTTGATTAGCCATTTAGTAAATCAAAGTAAATCAAATTCCCTTTTCATTTTCTTTGCAACTGATTTACTGTTATTTTCTTTGTAAATGATTTACTGTTATTTTCTTTGTAAATGATTTACTGTTATTTTCTTTGTAAATGATATATTGTTGTTTTCTTTGTAAATGATTTACTGTTATTTTATTGGTAAATGATTTATTGTTATTTTCTTTGTAAATGATTTACTGTTATTTTCTTTGTAAATGATTTACTGTTATTTTCTTTGTAAATGATTTACTGTTATTTTCTTTGTAAATGATTTACTGTTATTTTCTTTGTAAATGATTTACTGTTATTTTCTTTGTAAATGATTTATTGTTATTTTCTTTGTAAATGATTTGCTGTTATTTTCTTTGTAAATGATTTACTGTTATTTTCTTTGTAAATGATTTATTGTTATTTTATTTGTAAAGGATTTACTGTTATTTTCTTTGTAAATGATTTACTGTTATTTTCTTTGTAAATGATTTACTGTTATTTTCTTTGTAAATGATTTATTGTTATACGATATTTTCATAAAAGTTCTTATAATGTAAATGACGTCTTTCCTGTCATTTTATTTTATCTTTAACATTTTTGATGTAAATTGTAAATGTTTTTTTTTCCTGGACCACTTCTTCATCACCATCATGTACTGGTCCCTTAACACTACCACTACCAGGTCCCTCAACACACAACACTACCAGGTCCCTCAACACACAACACTACCAGGTCCCTCAACACACAACACTACCAGGTCCCTCAACACACAACACTACCAGGTCCCTCAACACACACAACACTACCAGGTCCCTCAACACACAACACTACCAGATCCCTCAACACACAACACTACCAGGTCCCTCAACACACAACACCACTACCAGGTCCCTCAACACACAACACTACCAGGTCCCTCAACACACAACACTACCGTCCTCAACACACACCACTACCAGGTCCCTCAACACACAACTACCAGGTCCCTCAACACAACACTACCAGGTCCCTCAACACAACACACACAAGGTCCCCAACCAACACTACCAGGTCCCAACACAACACACCAGGTCCCTCAACACACAACACTACCAGGTCCCTCAACACACAACACTACCAGTCCCTCAACACACACACACCAGGTCCCTCAACACCACACACCCTACACACAACCACCAGGTCCCTCAACACACACACTACCAGGTCCTCAACACAACACACACGTCCCTCAACACACACAACAACACTACCAGTCCCTCACAACACACCACACAGGTCCTCAACACACACACCACACAATCGGCCTCAACACACAACACTACAGTCCCTCAACACACAACACCATACCAGGTCCCTCAACACACAACACTACCAGATCCCTCAACACACACACTACAGGTCCTCAACACACACACTACCAGGTCCCTCACACACAACAACACTACCAACATCAGCCCTACACACCACACAGGTCCTCAACACACAACACTACAGCCTCAAACACACATACCAGGTCCCTCACACACAACACTACGGTCCTCAACACACAAACTACAGGTCCCTCAACACCAACACTCCAGTCCTCAACAACACTACAGTCCTCAACACACACTACCAGGTCCTCACACACAACACAGTCCTCAACCACACACTACCAGGTCCCCAAACACACACTACCAGTCCAAACACACACACCAGTCCTCAACACACAACACTACCAGTCCTCAACACACAACACTCCAGGTCCTCAACACCCACTACCAGTCCCTCAACACACACACTACCAGTCCTCAAACAACAACACTACCAGTCCTCAAACAACACTACCAGGTCCCTCACACCACCACTACAGGTCCTCAACACACAAACCAGGTCCCTCAACACACAACACTACAGGTCCTCACACAACACTACAGTCCCTCAACACACATACCGTCCTCAACAACATACATCCTCACAACACACCTCCCCAAAACAACTCCCCCAACATACAGCCCTCACACACACTAGTTCAACACAACACCAGTCCTACCAAACCGTCCTCACAACACCATCCACCACCCGTCCTCAACACAAACTACAGTCCAACAAAACTACAGGTCCCTCACAAACACTCAGTCCCCACCACAACACTACCATCCTCAACACAACAACCGCCTCAACAAAACACAGTCCCAAACACACTCAGGTCCACACAACTACAGTCCTCACACAACAACAGTCCACACACCACTACAGGTCTCACACAACTACAGTCTCAACACAAACACTACCAGGTCCACACCACACAGTCCCTAACACAACACAGCCAACCACAACATACAGTACACTACAGTCCTCAACACACAACCTACCAGGTCCTCAACACAACACACAGTCCAACACACAACACTACCAGGTCCCTCAACACACAACACTACCAGGTCCTCAACACAACACTACAGGTCCTCAACACACAACACTACCAGCCTCAACAAACCTCCGTCCTCAAACACAACACACACCAGGTCCCTCACCACAACAACCAGTCCCTCAACCACACACAACCGGTCCCTCAACACAAACACTACAGCCCCAAACACACACTACCGGTCCTCAACACACACTACCAGGTCCTCAAACACAACACTACAGGTCCTCAACACACAACACTACAGGTCCTCAACACAACACTACCAGTCCTCAACACACAACAACCGGTCCTCACACCACACACCAGGTCCTCAACACACAAACTACAGGTCCCTCAACACACAACACTACAGGCCCCAACACACAACTACCAGTCCTCAACCACCACTCCAGGTCCCTCAACACACACACTACCAGGTCCCTCAACACACACACTACCAGGTCCTCAGCACACACAACACTACCAGGTCCCTCAACACACAACACTACCAGGTCCCTCAACACACAACACTACCAGGTCCCTCAACACACAACACTACCAGGTCCCTCAACACACACCACTACCAGGTCCCTCAACACACACCACTACCAGGTCCCTCAACACACACCACTACCAGGTCCCTCAACACACAACACTACCAGGTCCCTCAACACACAACACTACCAGGTCCCTCAACACACAACACTACCAGGTCCCTCAACACACAACACTACCAGGTCCCTCAACACACAACACTACCAGGTCCCTCAACACACAACACTACCAGGTCCCTCAACACACACCACTACCAGGTCCCTCAACACACAACACTACCAGGTCCCTCAACACACAAACACTACCAGGTCCCTCAACACACAACACTACCAGGTCCCTCAACACACACCACTACCAGGTCCCTCAACACACAACACTACCAGGTCCCTCAACACACAACACTACCAGGTCCCTCAACACACAACCACTACCAGGTCCCTCAACACACAACACTACCAGGTCCCTCAACACACAACACTACCAGGTCCCTCAACACAACACTACCAGGTCCCTCAACACACAACACTACCAGGTCCCTCAACACACAACACTACCAGGTCCCTCAACACACAACACTACCAGGTCCCTCAACACACAACACTACCAGGTCCCTCAACACACACCACTACCAGGTCCCTCAACACACAACACTACCAGGTCCCTCAACACAACAACTCACTACCAGGTCCCTCAACACACAACACTACCAGGTCCCTCAACACACAACACTACCAGGTCCCTCAACACACACACTACCAGGTCCCTCAACACACAACACCACTACCAGGTCCCTCAACACACAACACTACCAGGTCCCTCAACACACAACACTACCAGGTCCCTCAACACACAACACTACCAGGTCCCTCAACACACAACACTACCAGGTCCCTCAACACACAACACTACCAGGTCCCTCAACACAACACTACCAGGTCCCTCAACACACAACACTACCAGGTCCCTCAACACACAACACTACCAGGTCCCTCAACACACAACACTACCAGGTCCCTCAACACACAACACTACCAGGTCCCTCAACACACAACACTACCAGGTCCCTCAACACACACCACTACCAGGTCCCTCAACACACAACACTACCAGGTCCCTCAACACACACCACTACCAGGTCCCTCAACACACAACACTACCAGGTCCCTCAACACACAACACTACCAGGTCCCTCAACACACAACACTACCAGGTCCCTCAACACACAACACTACCAGGTCCCTCAACACACAACACTACCAGGTCCCTCAACACACACCACTACCAGGTCCCTCAACACACACACTACCAGGTCCCTCAACACACAACACTACCAGGTCCCTCAACACACAAACACTACCAGGTCCCTCAACACACAACACTACCAGGTCCCTCAACACACAACACTACCAGGTCCCTCAACACACAACACTACCAGGTCCCTCAACACACAACACTACCAGGTCCCTCAACACAACACTACCAGGTCCCTCAACACACAACACTACCAGGTCCCTCAACACAACACTACCAGGTCCCTCAACACACAACACTACCAGGTCCCTCAACACACAACACTACCAGGTCCCTCAACACACAACACTACCAGGTCCCTCAACACACAACACTACCAGGTCCCTCAACACACAACACTACCAGGTCCCTCAACACACAACACCACTACCAGGTCCCTCAACACACAACACTACCAGGTCCCTCAACACACAACACTACCAGGTCCCTCAACACACAACACTACCAGGTCCCTCAACACACAACACTACCAGGTCCCTCAACACACAACACTACCAGGTCCCTCAACACACAACACTACCAGGTCCCTCAACACACAACACTACCAGGTCCCTCAACACACAACACTACCAGGTCCCTCAACACACAACACTACCAGGTCCCTCAACACACAACACTACCAGGTCCCTCAACACACAACACTACGCAGGTCCCTCAACACCAACACCTACCAGGTCCTCAACACACACCACTACCCAGGTCCCTCAACACACAACACTACCAGGTCCCTCCACACACAACCCATCCAGGTCCCCTCAACACAACACTACAGGCCCTCAACACACAACACTACCAGGTCCCTCACACACAACCACTACCAGGTCCCTCAACACACAACACTACCAGGTCCCCTCACTACACAACACTACTCAGGTCCCTCAACACACAACACTACCAGAGGTCCCTCAACACACAACACCATACCAGGATCCCCTCAACACCACAACACTACAGGGTCCCCTCATACACAACACTACCAGGCCCTCAACACACCACACTACCAAGGTCCCTCAACACACAACACTACCAGGTCCCTCAACACACACCACTACCAGGTCCCTCAACACAACACCACTACCAGGTCCCTCAACACACAACCTACTACCAGGTCCCTCAACACTCAACACTACCAGGTCCCTCACACACCTAACACTACCAGGTCCCTCAACACATAACACTACCAAGGTCCCTCAAAACACAACACTACCAGGTCCCTCAACACACAACACTACCAGGTCCCTCAACACACAACACTACCAGGTCCCTCAACACACAACACCACTACCAGGTCCCTCAGCACACAACACTACCAGGTCCCTCAACACAACACTACCAGGTCCCTCAACACACACACAACACTACCAGGTCCCTCAACACACAACACTACCAGGTCCCTCAACACACACCGCTACCAGGTCCCTCAACACACAACACTACCAGGTCCCTCAACACACAACACTACCAGGTCCCTCAACACACAACACTACCAGGTCCCTCAACACACACCGCTACCAGGTCCCTCAACACACAACACTACCAGGTCCCTCAACACACAACACTACCAGGTCCCTCAACACACAACACCACTACCAGGTCCCTCAACACACAACACTACCAGGTCCCTCAACACACAACACTACCAGGTCCCTCAACACACACACAACACTCACAGGTCCCTCAACACACAACAACTGACCAGGTCCCTCAACACCAGGTCACATCATGTCCTTCGACCCAAACCTAACAACATTACCATGTCTCCATATCCATCAACACACGACCAGTTAGACCCCCTAAACATGACCTTAATTGCTAATATTCCACCTGTTCTTCGCCACATAACCACCCATATACCATGATATTGTAGAACATCAGTACCTCCTCCCAAAGCAAAGTAGTTATATTGTAGAACATTAGTACATCCTTCAAAAGCAAAGTAGTTATATTAATTCTGTGGATCGACCAGCCTCTCTTAGATATTCAAAAGTGATTTTGAATAGCGACCAAAAGATATTATTCCCGGCCTCTTTGTCACACGCCCTCACTGAGAAACATATCTTTGCCTCTCTCAAAAATATACAGTACTTAGAAATATCTCTAATCTACAGTACTTAGAAATATCTCTAATCTACAGTACTTAGAAATATCTCTAATCTACAGTACTTAGAAATATCTCTAATCTACAGTACTTAGAAATATCTCTAATCTACAGTACTTAGAAATATCTCTAATCTACAGTACTTAGAAATATCTCTAATCTACAGTACTTAGAAATATCTCTAATCTACAGTACTTAGAAATATCTCTAATCTACAATACTTAGAAATATCTCTAATCTACAATACTTAGAAATATCTCTAATCTACAATACTTAGAAATATCTCTAATCTACAATACTTAGAAATATCTCTAATCTACAGTACTTAGAAATATCTCTAATCTACAATACTTAGAAATATCTCTAATCTACAATACTTAGAAATATCTCTAATCTACAGTACTTAGAAATATCTCTAATCTACAGTACTTAGAAATATCTCTAATCTACAGTACTTAGAAATATCTCTGATCTACAATACTTAGAAATATGTATATATTTTTGTTCATTAGGGCTCTGCCCGTAGGCCAGTTTGATTTCATGGCTCAAGAAACCTGCCTCCCAGATATTTTTGTCATTATCCCTGTTTTAAATCATCCAAGTTTGATTTTCTTTTTTTCTTATTGATTTTTGAACACCCATCCTTCTTGTGGTATGTTCTATCCCATAGTTATAATTTAATTGCCTATGGTTTATTGCATTGAATAACCTC
Organism: Panulirus ornatus; assembly: GCF_036320965.1. NCBI lineage: Eukaryota > Metazoa > Arthropoda > Malacostraca > Decapoda > Palinuridae > Panulirus > Panulirus ornatus. Next base: position 1,030,730 of record NC_092272.1, on the reverse strand, counting down.
CTTCGTCTCCAGGTCCACATTTCAAATTTTGTATTTTTTCATCTCTCGTGGTTTTTCCTTCCATATCGAGCCATTTGCTATCCTTTTCATCAGTTTTAAGACCAAAAATAGGCCTTTTCTCTTTCTTAAGAGGTGTTTTACCTATGATAATCATAGTCCTCACTCCCATATCACAGTCTCCATGGCAGAATATGATTTAATACTTAAATATAAAGAAAATAGTTTATTTTCCTTGAGTCTACCCTAAAATGGACGCGGTTTTCTCTGATTGGTTTGTTGTCGTCCTGACGTCAGCTGATTGGCGGAGGAGAATTGGATAATGTCAACAAAGAATATCGCGCTCGCTTTCCCTTTGTCCTTTTTTTTTTCTTTTGTCATCTTTAAAGCTTTAACCTTCTATGACGTCTATTACAAATGGCGTATGATGATGGTTGATATCCTTGTCTGTACGCTTCGTGGTTGAGTTACGTGTGATATAATCCTGTTGCGTCAATGGCAGCCATTAATGATGCAATGATGATGCTTGGGAATTGGAAAGGGAGGGAGAGAGACGCAATAACTGACGTCATATCTTTAGGAAACCAAGCTATATCCCAACCTGGGATAGAGGGATACATAAGCCTTTTACCATGAACGAACGCTGATATAAACATGTCGTCTAATGGTGTGTGTGTGTGTGTGTATGTTCAGAGATTCCCGTTTTCTTCCTTAGGCTCACATCTGCGCAGCCCAGAGCTGCGGCTCAGCTCAGTGTACGTCTGCTCTTGTGACCCACCAGTCATGGCTTCGTGGAAGAGTGCGTTCCTTAGGCTCTGGCCCTTTCGGAGCGACGCCCCTGAGGGCGGGTCGTCCCAGTGCGGGCGCAAGACCGAGACGAGAAAGATCACCCGGGTGCTAGGGCCGTGGGAGGCTTACATGGTCACCCTGCAGTCCATTCTCATTTGGGAACGGCCCGGGACCAGTGCTCTGGGGGTTGTGGCCGTGAACGGCCTCTTCTGGTAAGTTGTGAGGGGGGGGGGAGATGGATGGTTGGGGGGGTTGTGGGGTCCTCCTCCTTTGTTGTGACCTCTTCACGCACGTGGAGGCGCGGGCGGTCGCTGGGTCGACCTCCTTCGACCTCCTACCACCTCATGAAACAGGAGTGGTTCCTGTAGGAGGCGTTTGCCTTTAAATGGCTTGGACTTATAGAGTGGAAAGTGTTATCTGTGTGTGTTTCCGTGGCAAAGTGATGGAGCTTGAGCCTCGTGGAGATAGTGAGGGGTCACGTTGACCCCTGGGGGGGATAGTGGTGTAGACATGACCCCCCCAGGAGCTGGCTTGTGAGTGGTTCACGTCTGTGATGACCCTGGGGTGTAGACATGACACCCCAGAGGCTGGCTTGTGAGTGGTTTATGTTTGTGATGACCCTGGGGTGTGTAGACATGACCCCCCCAGGAGCTGGCTTGTGAGTGGTTTGCGTCTGTGATGACCCTGGGGGTGTAGATATGACCCCCCCAGGAGCTGGCTTGTGAGTGGTTTATGTTTGTGATGACCCTGGGATGTAGATATGACCCCCCCAGGGCTGGCTTGTGAGTTGTTCACGTCTGTGATAACCCTGGGGGTGTAGACATGACCCCCAGAGGCTGGCTTGTGAGTGGTTTACGCCTGTGATGAACCTGGGGGTGTAGACATGACCTCCCCAGGGCTGGCTTGTGAGTGGTTTATGTTTGTGATGACCCTGGGGTGTAGACATGACCCTCCCAGGGCTGGCTTGTGAGTGGTTTACGTTTGTGATGACCCTGGGGGTGTAGATATGACCCCCCCAGGAGCGTTGTTCACGTCTGTGATAACCCTGGGGGTGTAGGACATGACCCCCAGAGGCTGGCTTGTGAGTGGTTTACGTCTGTGATGACCCTGGGGGTGTAGACATGACCTCCCCAGGGCTGGCTTGTGAGTGGTTTATGTTTGTGATGACCCTGGGGTGTAGACATGACCCTCCCAGGGCTGGCTTGTGAGTGGTTTACGTTTGTGATGACCCTGGGGGGGTGTAGATATGACCCCCCCAGGAGCTGGCTTGTGAGTGGTTCACGTCTGTGATAAACCTGGGGTGTAGATATGACCCTCCCAGGGCTGGCTTGTGAGTGGTTCACGTCTGTGATGACCCTAGGGGTGTAGATATGACCCCCCAGGTCTGGCTTGTGAGTGGTTCACGTCTCTGATGACCCTTGTGGTGTAGACATGACCCCCCCAGGTCTGGCTTGTGAGTGGTTCACGTATGTGATGACCCTGGGAGTGTAGACATGACCCCCCCAGGCCTGTCTTGTGAGTGGTTTACGTACAAGGTCATGACCCCAGGCCTGTCTTGTGATTGGTTCACGTACAAGATCATGGCCCAAGGAGTGTAGACATGACCCCAAGGGGTGAAGATATGACCCCAGGCCTGTCTTGTGACTGGTTCACGTACAAGGTCATGATCCGAGGGGTGTAGACATGACCCCCCCCCCCAGGCCTGTCTTGTGAGTGGTTTACGTACAAGGTCATGACCCCAAGCCTGTCTTGTGATTGGTTCACGTACAAGGTCATGACCTGAGGGGGTGTAGACATGTCCTCAGGCCTGTGTTTTGAGTGGTTCGCGTACAAGGTCATGACCCGAGCGGTCTAGATGTAGATATGACCCCAGGCCTGTCTTGTGAGTGGTTCACGTACAAGGTCATGACCCCAAGCGTTGTGGACGTGACCCCAGACCTGTCTTGTGAGTGATTCGTGTGCAAGGCCATGACCCCAGACCTGTTTTGTGAGTGGCTCACGTACAAAATCATGACCTGACGGATGTAGACATGACCCCAGTCCTGTCTTGTGCTTCACAAGGTCATTTCTAGACGGGGATGAGACATGAACAGTGTTACCTCTAAGCACCCCTATCATGGTAGATTTATTAAGTGATAGTAGATCAAATGAGTGACTTTGGGTCGTCTTGGAAATATGAAATGATTTACATGACCTAATCTCACTCATGTCATATTAGCAATGCAAAGTCCTAACTTAGTTGTGTCATGAGTGATGGAAATGCATGGGACTTTGGAAGAAAGCTGTGCTGAACACTTAATTCCAAAGTCATGTCAAGATAATAAAAGAGACATGAAGGATTTCATGAGTGTGCCAAGAGAACTGACAAGTGCCATGAGATAGCGTTGGCAGCACTGAAGGTTTTCATAAGGACTTTTAGTACAATTTATTATCTCATTATCGAGCACTGGGTCTCTTGACTCCATGGTTTTAAACGAATATATATATATATATATATATATATATATATATATATATATATATATATATATATATATATATATATATACGCACAAAAGTACTCAAGTTGTGAAAGCTTTTAAGATGCAGATGAACCATATATATATATATATATATATATATATATATATATATATATATATATATATATATATATACTGGTAGTGATTTCATAATCAGTTGATATACACCAAAACCTGAATTGCTTAATCTTGAGCAGCTCTTTGTGCATTTGTTTTATAAGGCTGAACAAGTATTCTTGTTTTATAGTTTATGAATAGTCTCATTGTACATATATGTAGATATTCAAGTGAATACTATGGCATTGAAGAGAAGTACAGAGAATGATATTGAAACCCAGCAGTGGTTTCTAAAGGTCAGTGGATACTTGTTCGTCAAGTAATTTTGCTTGAGATAACCTTAAGAAAAAAATGACGAGATACAATGTATACTGTACTTTCCATACCTGTTTCAGAACCAAATGTCAGTTCAGTTTCTTCAGATTTCCTTCAGCTCGCTGATAATTACTTAGTGATTGGTGAGTGGCTAATGCACTGCAAATTTATCAAATGCAGCGCAGTTGAGAATTTAGTCAGAACTCTTAGCATTCACAAGTACCTCTTTGTCCACAAGGTAATCATAGGAAAGACCTTAGATTTGGTTACAAATTTAGGAATTCATGTGATCCTAGTCATACAAATTCAATATTCTACCTGTTGTAGGGTTGATAGCCTGTGTACTGACCGTATCCAGCCTCCCCTTAATTATCCTAAATCACATATATATGAAATCTTACAGGTGTTTAAGGTGGAAAGATAATAAGATACACTTATTAACCCTGGGATATTCAAATGCAATCTCGTTGGCAAAACCAGTTCCCTGGTGCTGAGATGATGAGGAACCTGTCAAACCAGTCTGTCTTGTTTAGTATGCAAAGTAATCGAGATGGATGTACAGAGCAAAGTAAGAATGTGTGATTTTCAGATAAATCAGCGGAATAGGAGAACTGTGAAAGTTATACGTATAGTAGAGATATGGAGAACTATGAGAATCATACATTAGACACCATAAGAATGGCAAATAAATTAGAATTAAAAGACACCTTGTAGATTCATGCTCTGGCACCATGTTGAAGAGGGAGGCAATCATGTGGAATAAGGAGTCCAATTTCACCTTTCCTCTATGTTGCAGTATTAAGAACTTCTACTGCAATGCCTCATAATTGAAAATGCGTGTGGCAGTGGTCTTGCCACCCTATGCATCTTGGTTACATAATGTGCAACATTTGATGTACTGCTGTGATCTACCACTCAGCTAGTCATTTTACTTAAGAGTGAGTTCGGTGAGCATTTTGCTAGCTTCAAACTACTGTAGATTATAACATACAATAATTTGATTGTATGGTATCTTGTCTTATGATAAAGTTAAAAGTTATGAGAACAGAATGAGAATTTGAAAGAATATGATTTCATACTGGTTGCATTTATATTGATTGGTGTACATCCAAACTTGATATAAACTATTTGGAGGTTTGTTAATTATAAAACTTTAAATATGATGCCAGTGTGATCCTTATGAGATTCATATTCATACCTTGATGACTAAGAAAAAGTGGTCTGCATTGGAGCTAATGAGACACTTGTGGATTGCTGTCCTGAAAAATTACCATGATTTCCAACCCAAATTAAACTTCGTTAGGAAAGCCATTAAACATGGTCACCTGTCGCTATGAGGAGAGAAGGCTGTCACCATTTGTAAAGAAAGATTGGTATCTTTTATATCAAATGTATTGTGTGTTGTATATTGAAATGGCATGTTCATGAAGCGTATTTTACGAGATAAAAGTCAGAGCATTAAGAACAGTTGATTGCATAATTTTTCCCCTCTATTAAAAAAGGAAGACTTTATATGTAAATATGTTTTAACGTGTGATTTGTGAAGCTTTTTTTTATTTTCATCAGTTTATGTGATATCCTTTTCTAAACTAACATGTGGTGAATGATATGAATCTATGGTTTTGTGTTTGATTTTAAGTTTGCCAGGCTTTTGAAAGCATAAACCCATTCAGACCTATGAACTATGAAACAGAGTGTTTTACGGCATCCATATGCTTTCTGGTTACTGAATCCTTTCATATATATCACTTCAGCTCAAGATGTGTCCTTAATCTCATGTTCATTGATGTTTTTAACGAGGCTGTTCTTCAGTAGTGTGGCAAATTTATTGATCTATAGCTTTGTCCTTTATTATCATCTCTTGACCACAGTGTATTGTATTTGGTGCAGCACCCAAACAAATCTTTGCTGTCACATTCCATCCCATGCCCTCAGCTCATTCTGTGGTACTTTATTCCCTCGTAGACTACTTCTGGTACTTGCCATCTCTCTTCTACCCAGATTACCTTTTCTCTCTTCACATTTTCAGCAGTAGCATATCTGTACATGGATCTGTGTGCATCACCCATAGCACTTACAATTCCCCAGTGCGTTTTGACAGTTCCAAAGAAAGTTTTGAAATTCGAAGAATATTCTGTTTTCCATTTGGAATGATTCCATTTTGGTATGGTGCTGGTACTTCATTGCTGTGTTGATTTTATTAATATTTCTAAATTTTTTACTTTTCTTCATTTATTTTTCTTTTGCATTGTTTAGTGTCAGTGTATCCAGTTTTTATTTTTGCATTTATACATCTGTTCTTCAATAGTTTGTTCCTTACTTTTCTAATCATCAATAATTATATATATATTTTTTTTTTTTATACTTTGTCGCTGTCTCCCGCGTTTGCGAGGTAGCGCAAGGAAACAGACGAAAGAAATGGCCCAACCCCCCCCATACACATGTATATACATACGTCCACACACGCAAATATACATACCTACACAGCTTTCCATGGTTTACCCCAGACGCTTCACATGCCTTGATTCAATCCACTGACAGCACGTCAACCCCGGTATACCACATCGCTCCAATTCACTCTATTCCTTGCCCTCCTTTCACCCTCCTGCATGTTCAGGCCCCGATCACACAAAATCTTTTTCACTCCATCTTTCCACCTGCAATTTGGTCTCCCTCTTCTCCTTGCTCCCTCCACCTCCGACACATATATCCTCTTGGTCAATCTTTCCTCACTCATCCTCTCCATGTGCCCAAACCACTTCAAAACACCCTCTTCTGCTCTCTCAACCACGCTCTTTTTATTTCCACACATCTCTCTTACCCTTACGTTACTCACTCGATCAAACCACCTCACACCACACATTGTCCTCAAACATCTCATTTCCAGCACATCCATCCTCCTGCGCACAACTCTATCCATAGCCCACGCCTCGCAACCATACAACATTGTTGGAACCACTATTCCTTCAAACATACCCATTTTTGCTTTCCGAGATAATGTTCTCGACTTCCACACATTCTTCAAGGCCCCCAGAATTTTCGCCCCCTCCCCCACCCTATGATCCACTTCCACTTCCATGGTTCCATCCGCAGCCAGATCCACTCCCAGATATCTAAAACACTTCACTTCCTCCAGTTTTTCTCCATTCAAACTCACCTCCCAATTGACTTGACCCTCAACCCTACTGTACCTAATAACCTTGCTCTTATTCACATTTACTCTTAACTTTCTTCTTCCACACACTTTACCAAACTCAGTCACCAGCTTCTGCAGTTTCTCACATGAATCAGTCACCAGCGCTGTATCATCAGCGAACAACAACTGACTCACTTCCCAAGCTCTCTCATCCCCAACAGACTTCATACTTGCCCCTCTTTCCAAAACTCTTGCATTTACCTCCCTAACAACCCCATCCATAAACAAATTAAACAACCATGGAGACATCACACACCCCTGCCGCAAACCTACATTCACTGAGAACCAATCACTTTCCTCTCTTCCTACACGTACACATGCCTTACATCCTCGATAAAAACTTTTCACTGCTTCTAACAACTTTCTTCCCACACCATATATTCTTAATACCTTCCACAGAGCATCTCTATCAACTCTATCATATGCCTTCTCCAGATCCATAAATGCTACATACAAATCCATTTGCTTTTCTAAGTATTTCTCACATACATTCTTCAAAGCAAACACCTGATCCACACATCCTCTACCACTTCTGAAACCACACTGCTCTTCCCCAATCTGATGCTCTGTACATGCCTTCACCCTCTCAATCAATACCCTCCCATATAATTTACCAGGAATACTCAATAAACTTATACCTCTGTAATTTGAGCACTCACTCTTATCCCCTTTGCCTTTGTACAATGGCACTATGCATGCATTCCGCCAATCCTCAGGCACCTCACCATGAGTCATACATACATTAAATAACCTTACCAACCAGTCAACAATACAGTCACCCCCTTTTTTAATAAATTCCACTGCAATACCATCCAAACCTGCTGCCTTGCCGGCTTTCATCTTCCTGCAAAGCTTTCACTACCTCTTCTCTGTTTACCAAATCATTTTCCCTAACCCTCTCACTTTGCACACCACCTCGACCAAAACACCTATATCTGCCACTCTATCATCAAACACATTCAACAAACCTTCAAAATACTCACTCCATCTCCTTCTCACAACACCACTACTTGTTATCACCTCCCCATTTGCGCCCTTCACTGAAGTTCCCATTTGCTCCCTTGTCTTACGCACTTTATTTACCTCCTTCCAGAACATCTTTTTATTCTCCCTAAAATTTAATGATACTCTCTCACCCCAACTCTCATTTGCCCTTTTTTTCACCTCTTGCACCTTTCTCTTGACCTCCTGTCTCTTTCTTTTATACATCTCCCACTCAATTGCATTTTTTCCCTGCAAAAATCGTCCAAATGCCTCTCTCTTCTCTTTCACTAATACTCTTACTTCTTCATCCCACCACTCACTACCCTTTCTAATCAACCCACCTCCCACTCTTCTCATGCCACAAGCATCTTTTGCGCAATCCATCACTGATTCCCTAAATACATCCCATTCCTCCCCCACTCCCCTTGCTTCCATTGTTCTCACCTTTTTCCATTCTGTACTCAGTCTCTCCTGGTACTTCCTCACACAGGTCTCCTTCTCAAGCTCACTTACTCTCACCACCCTCTTCACCCCAACATTCACTCTTCTTTTCTGAAAACCCATACAAATCTTCACCTTAGCCTCCACAAGATAATGATCAGACATCCCTCCAGTTGCACCTCTCAGCACATTAACATCCAAAAGTCTCTCTTTCGCACGCCTGTCAATTAACACGTAATCCAATAACGCTCTCTGGCCATCTCTCCTACTTACATAAGTATACTTATGTATATCTCGCTTTTTAAACCAGGTATTCCCAATCATCAGTCCTTTTTCAGCACATAAATCTACAAGCTCTTCACCATTTCCATTTACAACACTGAACACCCCATGTATACCAATTATTCCCTCAACTGCCACATTACTCACCTTTGCATTCAAATCACCCATCACTATAACCCGGTCTCGTGCATCAAAACCACTAACACACTCATTCAGCTGCTCCCAAAACACTTGCCTCTCTTGATCTTTCTTCTCATGCCCAGGTGCATATGCACCAATAATCACCCACCTCTCTCCATCAACTTTCAGTTTTACCCATATTAATCGAGAATTATTATATATATATATATTTTATATATATATATATATATATATATATATATATATATATATATATATATATATATATATATATATATATATACTTTTATTATTGTCAGTGAGGTAGCGCCAGGAAACAGATGAAGAATGGCCCATCCACTCATATACACACATATACATAAACTCCCATATACGCACATATACATATATATCAACATATACACATATATGTACATATACATACACAGACATATACATATATACACATGTACATATTCATACTTGCCTGTCTTCATCTATTCCTGGCACTACCCTGCCCCACAGGCAACAGCATTGCTAAGCTCTGCTTCAGATGTATATATGTTGGAGGCTTCAGTCACGGACAATGCCTGGCCTGGCCATGACTGAAATGTGAAAGAGGTTAAAGAAAGAGAAAAAGAAGAGACAAAGAAAAGTACTTACGAATTTTGGAAGAAGTGAAAACCCTGCCCTTTATAAAGTACATATATAAACTGTTTACCCTTCTCAGGATTTTTTTTTTATAGGTTTGAAGTTCATGAATGGAAGTTTTGTGAACATAAATAGCACATTGCAAAAGATAAAAGCCAGTATAACAGAGTTGCCTCTAGTGTTTGATGTACTATGCTTTGATGTATGCAGCAGTAATTGATTTGGGGAAAATTATGTCTGAGTTGCAAAACAAAAAGCTACTATTATATAGTCACAGATGCATAGATGTACATCTTTTTTAGATATCTTACAACTTAGAGTTACAAAAAACTTAAAACATTTTTATATACTTTTATTATCCAAGAAAATTGTGGCATGATTTTCTGATGATATTTAATCATTAGAATTAACTGCTATAGATATCACTGAGTAACTGATGATATTTAAACATTCAAATAAACTGCCATAGATATCTTTGTGTAACCGCTAAAGTAATGATTGAAAATTTCTAAAGGGAAACTGAACTTTTTGATTTTTTTCCATGCAACCAATAAGAATTGGAAGTATTAGTGAATGTGATGAGGTCATGTGTAAGTTAATGAAATATATAGAAGTGTCTATATAGAGCATTATTTTCACCCATTGTCTTGGGGAGGTTTGGTGAATGTTGCTCTTGTATTACAGTTATTTAGCTGTGTATCTCTTCTGACTCAGGCTGTTGGTGTGGAGTGAGCTGCGGGTGTACTTTGTGGCCAGCTTGGTGGCACTGGGAGTGTTCTTGCACCAGCAGTGGGTCCACACCATCTGGCCAGAGATTCGTGTCCCCAAACCTGAGCCAGACGACACAGAAGATTGGACTCCTGTCCACCCAAGGTAAGTGCTGTATCCCATGAAGGTACCTCCCCTTCAGATAGGTGTTGGAGAGGTATGGCCCACATATTTCATATCTCGATAGGGTAGCAGTGGGTTCACAGCATCTGGCCAGAGATCCATGTCCCCTCACTTGAGCCAGAAGACATGTGAGATTGGATCTTTCTCCATCTGAGGTAAGACTCGTATCCTGTGGAGGCACCTTCCCCTTCAGGTAGGTGTTGGAGAGATATGGACCTCATATTTCATATCTCTATGGTATAGTTATCACTGAGGCAAGGTAGGTTACACTGAGGTACATGCCCCAACTTATAATGCTCCGTGTGGTGCTTTCCGTACACATGGCATTCCACTTGGCACAGACCTTACACAAGGCATTCCCCTTGGCCCACCCCCACATGTGGCACTCCTCCTGATTCTTGGCAGAGGCTGACCCCTTGATGTGGCTTCACACACATGGTGCTCGCCACTGTGGTACAGGCCAGCACAACATTCATTTTATTATGTATTCGCCAATGTATGCTATACACGCTCAGAAGACAAGGGAACGTGTTTCCTGGAGGTAATGTGCATATTAACTTTGGCACGTTCACACATAACATACATTCGAAAAAACATTCATATCTCCCCTCACATTACAGACACAACCATTGGTCTTAAAACTTACACAACAATTGGTCTTAAACCCTGCACTTACCACTCTCATCTGATATAGCTTGCTGGAGTATGTTTGTACTTATATTCTACGCGTGCTCCCAAGACCTGACACATACGTTGAATCTTAAGTACACTGTTACATGGCTTTGCACACACACACACACACACCACACATACACACCACACACACACACACACACACACACACACACACACATACATACATACATACATACATACATACATACATACATACATACATACATACATACATACATACATACACACACACACACACACACACACACACACACACACACACACACACACACACACACACACGGGCACCTGGCATAGGCTATGAGACAGTATGAGACGGTAGCTGTGGGCAACATACAGAAGTGTAAATGTGTGATAAAGATGAAGAGATGTGGGCCCCCACAAGTGGTGTAGAAGAACTCTCCCACCACCACACATCTTGGGCAGCCATTTATTTGTATAAATGGTAAACGCCATATCATTGTTACATCAAACGTACATGTTTAACTCTGTATCATTATTAGATATTTTTATGTGTTATTATTACACATTTTTTTTGTGTTTTGAATATAGTTATGTTTTGTATCAAGCCATAGTTGTGTGGCTGGTTAACAGCAATAGATTAAATGCTTACTTAATTAAAACAGCCTTTATATTAGGAAACCATATGATACATGCACGAAACTTATATATATTTTTAGGTGTTAACATGAGCAAAATTTGCATAATCACCATGTTTAAAAAGACATATGATTAGTACTGTAAAACTTTTTTTTTTTTTGATGAGTGGGTGAGAGTCAGCTGGATTAAAGGTGTGTGAGTACATTTATTTTTAGATTTATGCCTTTTTATGTTGTTAGGGCTCTGTGTCTCGTACCCTTTGGTTCTCATTGTTAGTTTGTTAGGGCTGGTCTTGTAACCTTAGGTTCTCGTTGTTAGTTTGTTAGGGCTGGTCTCGTACCCTTAGGTCCTCATTGTTAGTTTGTTAGGGCTGGTCTTGTACCCTTTAGGTCCTCATTGTTAGTTTGTTAGGGCTGGTCTCGTACCCTTAGGTCCTCATTGTTAGTTTGTTAGGGCTGGTCTCGTACCCTTAGGTCCTCATTGTTAGTTTGTTAGGGCTGGTCTCGTACCCTTAGGTCCTCATTGTTAGTTTGTTAAGGCTGGTCTCGTACCCTTTAGGTCCTCATTGTTAGTTTGTTAGGGCTGGTCTCGTACCCTTTAGGTCCTCATTGTTAGTTTGTTAGGGCTGGTCTCGTACCCTTTAGGTCCTCATTGTTAGTTTGTTAGGGCTGGTCTCATACCCTTAGGTCCTCATTGTTACTTTGTTAGGGCTGGTCTCGTACCCTTAGGTCCTCATTGTTAGTTTGTTAGGGCTGCTCTTGTACCCTTAGGTCCTCATTGTTAGTTTGTTAGGGCTGGTCTCGTACCCTTAGGTTCTCATTGTTAGTTTGTTAGGTTTGGTTTCGTACCCTTAGGTTCACATTGTTAGTTGTTAGGGCTGGTCTCGTACCCTTAGGTCCATATTGTTAGCTTGTCAGGGCTGGTCTCGTGCCCTTAGGTCCTCATTGTTAGTTTGTTAGGGCTGGTCTCGTACCCTTAGGTCCATATTGTTAGCTTGTCAGGGCTGGTCTCGTGCCCTTAGGTCCTCATTGTTAGTTTGTTAGGGCTGGTGTCGTACCCTTAGGTCCATATTGTTAGTTTGTTAGGGCTGGTCTCGCACCCTTAGGTCCTGCGTTCTCGCTGGCTGGCTCGACCGACCTCTGTGGCTGGCTCTGGTGATGGGCTCAATGTGGCTTGGCCATAGAGGCGAAAGACGCTTGTCCTCCCACGAGAGAGAGAGAGAGAGAGAGAGAGAGAGAGAGAGAGAGAGAGAGAGAGAGAGAGAGAGAGAGAGACCAAGACCAAAGTATTTGTGGCATTTGGAGGTCATTGCAGAGTGTGTCGAGGTCGCGCTTGGACTCTGGACGAATTCGCTTGACTATATATATATATATATTTTTTTTTTCTCTCTCTTTTCTTTTTATACCGTTATTTAATTAGGATTATTATCAGTTATTCGTTATTCGTTACTGTTATTTTATTGGTTAATTGGGTTATCAGTTATCTATAAGTACCGTGGTTTGTTGTACTTATCTATCATTCGTTATATACACACAGGACTTTTACCATATCTATCGTTCGTTATATATACAGGGCCTTTTACCATATCTATCGTTCGTTATATATACAGGGCCTTTTACCATATCTATCGTTCGTTATATATACAGGGCCTTTTACCATATCTATCGTTCATTATATATACAGGGCCTTTTACCATATCTATCGTTCGTTATATATACAGGGCCTTTTACCATATCTATCGTTCGTTATATACACACAGGACTTTTACCATATCTATCGTTCATTATATATACAGGGCCTTTTACCATATCTATCGTTCGTTATATATACAGGGCCTTTTACCATATCTATCGTTCGTTATATATACACAAGACTTTTTACCAGAAATTAACGTTCGGGGTTACAGGAGTCGTCGCTCCCCCCCCCCGACACTCCCCCCCAGAGATGTTCAAGGGTAGTTTTAAGGGGGAGGGGGGGAGGAAGATGTTAAATGTCCAGTAACCTAACCCCCCCAGCCCCCAGAGATAACGATGCAAGGGTGGGTTTACGGGGGGGGAGGGGAGGGAGGGAGGTGTTAAATATCCTGTTACCTACTCCCCCACTAGCCCCCAGAGATGACTATGCAAGGGTGGATTTACTGGGGGGTGAGGGGGTGTTAAATGACTAGTAACCTACCCCTTCAACCTCTCATCCCCAGAGATGACTATGCAAGGGTGGGTTTAAGTGGGGGAGGGAGGTGTTAAATGACCTACCCCTCCCCACCCCCCCCAGAGATGACTATGCAAGGGTGGGTTTAAGTGGGGGGAGGAAGGTGTTAAGTGTCCAGTAACCTACACCCCCCCAGCCCCCAGAGATGACTATGCAAGGGTGGGTTGAAGGGGGAGGGGGGGTGTGGTATTAGGTGTTCAATAACCTACCCCTTCAACCCCCACCCCCAGAGATGACTATGCAAGGGTGGGTTTAAGTGGGGGAGGGAGGTGTTAGATGTTCAATAACCTACCCCTTCAACCCCCCACCCCCCAGAGATGACTATGCAAGGGTGGGTTTAAGGGGGGGGTGTGGTATTAGATGTTCAATAACCTACCCCTTCAACCCCCACCCCCCAGAGATGACTATGCAAGGGTGGGTTTAAGGGGGGTGTGGTATTAGATGTTCAATAACCTACCCCTTCAACCCCCCACCCCCCCAGAGATGACTATGCAAGGGTGGGTTTAAGGGGGGTGTGTGTTAGATGTTCAATAACCTACCCCTTCAACCCCCAACCCCCCAGAGATGACTATGCAAGGGTGGGTTTAAGGGGGGGGTGTGTTAGATGTTCAATAACCTACCCCTTCAACCCCCCACCCCCCAGAGATGACTATGCAAGGGTGGGTTTAAGGGGGGGGTGTGTGTTAGATGTTCAATAACCTACCCCTTCAACCCCCCTGAGATGACTATGCAAGGGTGGGTTTAAGGGGGGGGTGTGTTAGATGTTCAATAACCTACCCCTTCAACCCCCCAGAGATGACTATGCAAGGGTGGGTTTAAGGGGGGGGGGTGTGGTGTTAGATGTTCAATAACCTACCCCTTCAACCCCCCAGAGATGACTATGCAAGGGTGGGTTTAAGGGGGGGGAGGGGGTATTAAGTCTTCAGTAACCTACCCCTTCAACCCCCCAGAGATGACTATGGGGGGAGGGGGGAGGAGGGATTAAATGTCCATAGCTTAACTAACGAGATTAGGGAGGGAGGGAGGAAGAAAGGGGGGGGGGGTTAGAAACGAGTGTATGGGACCTGTTGTTATTCCTTCAACCTTCACACTTCACCTTAGGAGTTAATTTGGCTCTGAACTGACTTTGGAAAAAAAAATCTTAGAAGTTAATTTGGCTCTAAACTGACTTTGGAAAAAAATAAAAGTTAATTTAGCTGTAAACTGACTTTGGAAAAAAAAATAGAAGTAAATTTAGCTCTAAACTGACTCTGGAAAAATCTTAGAAATTAATTTGGCTCTGAACTGACTTTGAAAAAATACCATATAAGTTAATTTGGCTCTAAACTGACTTTGGAAAAAAAATCTTAGAAGTTAATTTGGCTCTAAACTGACTTTGGAAAAAAAATCTTAGAAGTTAATTTGGCTCTAAACTGACTTTGGAAAAAAATAAAAGTAAATTTAGCTCTAAACTGACTTTGGAAAAAAAATAGAAGTAAATTTAGCTCTAAACTGACTCTGGAAAAATCTTAGAAATTAATTTGGCTCTGAACTGACTTTGAAAAAATACCATATAAGTTAATTTGGCTCTAAACTGACTTTGGAAAAAAAAATCTTGAAGTTGATTAGACTCTGAACTGACTTTTGAAAAACCACCGTAAGCAGTTAATTTGGATCTGAACTGATTTTGGAAAAATACCATCTTAGAAGATAATTTGGCTCTAAACTAACTTTGGAAATTTTTTTTTTTTTTTTTTTTTTTTATATACTTTGTCGCTGTCTCCCGCGTTTGCGAGGTAGCGCAAGGAAACAGACGAAAGAAATGGCCCAACCCCCCCCCCATACACATGTACATACACACGTCCACACACGCAAATATACATACCTACACAGCTTTCCATGGTTTACCCCGGACGCTTCACATGCCTTGATTCAATCCACTGACAGCACGTCAACCCCTGTATACCACATCGCTCCAATTCACTCTATTTCTTGCCCTCCTTTCACCCTCCTGCATGTTCAGGCCCCGATCACACAAAATCCTTTTCACTCCATCTTTCCACCTCCAATTTGGTCTCCCTCTTCTCCTCGTTCCCTCCACCTCCGACACATATATCCTCTTGGTCAATCTTTCCTCACTCATTCTCTCCATGTGCCCAAACCATTTCAAAACACCCTCTTCTGCTCTCTCAACCACGCTCTTTTTATTTCCACACATCTCTCTTACCCTTACGTTACTTACTCGATCAAACCACCTCACACCACACATTGTCCTCAAACATCTCATTTCCAGCACATCCATCCTCCTGCGCACAACTCTATCCATAGCCCACGCCTCGCAACCATACAACATTGTTGGAACCACTATTCCTTCAAACATACCCATTTTTGCTTTCCGGGATAATGTTCTCGACTTCCACACATTTTTCAAGGCTCCCAAAATTTTCGCCCCCTCCCCCACCCTATGATCCACTTCCGCTTCCATGGTTCCATCCGCTGACAGATCCACTCCCAGATATCTAAAACACTTCACTTCCTCCAGTTTTTCTCCATTCAAACTCACCTCCCAATTGACTTGACCCTCAACCCTACTGTACCTAATAACCTTGCTCTTATTCACATTTACTCTTAACTTTCTTCTTCCACACACTTTACCAAACTCCGTCACCAGCTTCTGCAGTTTCTCACATGAATCCGCCACCAGCGCTGTATCATCAGCGAACAACAACTGACTCACTTCCCAAGCTCTCTCATCCCCAACAGACTTCATACTTGCCCCTCTTTCCAAAACTCTTGCATTTACCTCCCTAACAACCCCATCCATAAACAAATTAAACAACCATGGAGACATCACACACCCCTGCCGCAAACCTACATTCACTGAGAACCAATCACTTTCCTCTCTTCCTACACGTACACATGCCTTACATCCTCGATAAAAACTTTTCACTGCTTCTAACAACTTTCCTCCCACACCATATATTCTTAATACCTTCCACAGAGCATCTCTATCAACTCTATCATATGCCTTCTCCAGATCCATAAATGCTACATACAAATCCATTTGCTTTTCTAAGTATTTCTCACATACATTCTTCAAAGCAAACACCTGATCCACACATCCTCTACCACTTCTGAAACCACACTGCTCTTCCCCAATCTGATGCTCTGTACATGCCTTCACCCTCTCAATCAATACCCTCCCATATAATTTACCAGGAATACTCAACAAACTTATACCTCTGTAATTTGAGCACTCACTCTTATCCCCTTTGCCTTTGTACAATGGCACTATGCACGCATTCCGCCAATCCTCAGGCACCTCACCATGAGTCATACATACATTAAATAACCTTACCAACCAGTCAACAATACAGTCACCCCCTTTTTTAATAAATTCCACTGCAATACCATCCAAACCTGCTGCCTTGCCGGCTTTCATCTTCCGCAAAGCTTTTACTACCTCTTCTCTGTTTACCAAATCATTTTCCCTAACCCTCTCACTTTGCACACCACCTCGACCCAAACACCCTATATCTGCCACTCTGTCATCAGACACATTCAACAAACCTTCAAAATACTCATTCCATCTCCTTCTCACATCACCACTACTTGTTATCACCTCCCCATTTACGCCCTTCACTGAAGTTCCCATTTGCTCCCTTGTCTTACGCACCCTATTTACCTCCTTCCAGAACATCTTTTTATTCTCCCTAAAATTTACTGATAGTCTCTCACCCCAACTCTCATTTGCCCTTTTTTTCACCTCTTGCACCTTTCTCTTGACCTCCTGTCTCTTTCTTTTATACTTCTCCCACTCAATTGCATTTTTTCCCTGCAAAAATCGTCCAAATTAGACTCTGAACTGACTTTTGAAAAACCACCGTAAGCAGTTAATTTGGATCTGAACTGATTTTGGAAAAATACCATCTTAGAAGATAATTTGGCTCTAAACTAACTTTGGAAAATAAAAATCCATAAAAATGAATCTGGCTCTGAACTGACTTTGGAAAAAACTCCTTCGAATTAACTTAGCTCTGAACTGACTTTGGAAAAACTCCTTAGAAATTAATTTGGCTCTGAACTGACTTTGGATTAAAACTCCTTAGAAATTAACTTGGCTCTGAACTGACTTTGGAAAATAAAATCACCCTAGAAGTTGATTTCGCTCTGAACCAAATTTGGAAAACCAAGTTAATCTGGCTCTGAACTAATTTTGGAAAAACCAGTTTAATTTGGCTATGAACTGAGTGACTTTGGAAAATAAAACTGTGATCTTAATTAATTTTGTAATCTCATTGTTCCCCCGTGACACCACCAGATCTTACACAGTGCCATGTGGCTCACACAGACGCATGTGGCCCATCATCATGCATTATGACACATGCACATGTGGCCCATCATCATGCATTATGACACATGCACATGTGGCCCATCATCATGCATTATGACTCATGCACATATGGCCCATCATCATGCATTATGACTCATGCACATGTGGCCCATCATCATGCATTATGACACATGCACATGTGGCCCATCATCATGCATTATGACATGCACATGTGGCCCATCATCATCATCATGCATTATGACACATGCGCATGTGGCTCATCATCATGCATTATGACTCATGCACATGTGGCCCATCATCATGCATTATGACACATGCACATGTGGCCCATCATCATGCATTATGACACATGCGCATGTGGCTCATCATCATGCATTATGACTCATGCACATGTGGCCCATCATCATCATGCATTATGACACATGCACATGTGGCCCATCATCATGCATTATGACACATGCACATGTGGCCCATCATCATCATCATGCATTATGACATGCACATGTGGCCCATCATCATCATCATGCATTATGACATGCACATGTGGCCCATCATCATCATGCATTATGACACATGCACAAGTGGCCCATCATCATCATGCATTATGACACATGCACATGTGGCCCATCATCATGCATTATGACACATGCACATGTGGCCCATCATCATCATCATGCATTATGACACATGCACATGTGGCCCATCATCATCATGCATTATGACACATGCACATGTGGCCCATCATCATCATGCATTATGACACATGCACATGTGGCCCATCATCATCATCATGCATTATGACACATGCACATGTGGCCCATCATCATCATGCATTATGACATGCACATGTGGCCCATCATCATCATCATGCATTATGACATGCACATGTGGCCCATCATCATCATGCATTATGACACATGCACAAGTGGCCCATCATCATCATGCATTATGACACATGCACATGTGGCCCATCATCATCATCATGCATTATGACACATGCACATGTGGCCCATCATCATGCATTATGACACATGCACATGTGGCCCATCATCATCATCATGCATTATGACTCATGCACATGTGGCCCATCATCATCATGCATTATGACACATGCACATGTGGCCCATCATCATCATCATGCATTATGACACATGCACATGTGGCCCATCATCATCATCATGCATTATGACACATGCACATGTGGCCCATCATCATCATCATGCATTATGACACATGCACATGTGGCCCATCATCATGCGTTATGACACATGCACATGTGGCCCATCATCATCATCATGCATTATGACACATGCACATGTGGCCCATCATCATGCATTATGACACATGCACATGTGGCCACCATCATCATCATGCAATAATGACAACATGCAAACAAGTGGCCCATCATCATCATGCATTATGACACATGCACATGTGGCCCATCATCATCATCATGCATTATGACACATGCACATGTGGCCCATCATCATCATGATGCATTATGACACATGCACATGTGGCCCATCATCATCATGATGCATTATGACACATGCACATGTGGCCCATCATCATCATCATCATGCATTATGACACATGCACATGTGGCCCATCATCATCATGATGCATTATGACACATGCACATGTGGCCCATCATCATCATGATGCATAATGACACATGCACATGTGGCCCATCATCATCATCATCATGCATTATGACACATGCACATGTGGCCCATCATCATCATGATGCAATTATGACACATGCACATGTGGCCCATCATCATCATGATGCATTATGACACATGCACATGTGGCCCATCATCATCATCATCATGCATTATGACACATGCACATGTGGCCCATCATCATCATGATGCATTATGACACATGCACATGTGGCCCATCATCATCATGATGCATTATGACACATGCACATGTGGCCCATCATCATCATCATCATGCATTATGACACATGCACATGTGGCCCATCATCATCATCATCATGCATTATGACATGCACATGTGGCCCATCATCATCATCATCATGCATTATGACACATGCACATGTGGCCCATCATCATCATCATGCATTATGACACATGCACATGTGGCCCATCATCATCATCATGCATTATGACACATGCACATGTGGCCCATCATCATCATCATCATGCATTATGACACATGCACATGTGGCCCATCATCATCATCATCATGCATTATGACACATGCACATGTGGCCCATCATCATCATGATGCATTATGACACATGCACATGTGGCCCATCATCATCATCATCATCATGATGCATTATGACACATGCACATGTGGCCCATCATCATCATGCATTATGACACATGCACATGTGGCCCATCATCATCATGATGCATTATGACACATGCACATGTGGCCCATCATCATCATCATCATGCATTATGACACATGCACATGTGGCCCATCATCATCATGCATTATGACATGCACATGTGGCCCATCATCATCATCATGCATTATGACATGCACATGTGGCCCATCATCATCATGATGCATTATGACACATGCACATGTGGCCCATCATCATCATCATGCATTATGACACATGCACATGTGGCCCATCATCATCATGCATTATGACATGCACATGTGGCCCATCATCATCATGATGCATTATGACACATGCACATGTGGCCCATCATCATCATCATCATGCATTATGACACATGCACATGTGGCCCATCATCATCATCATCATGATGCATTATGACACATGCACATGTGGCCCATCATCATCATGATGCATTATGACACATGCACATGTGGCCCATCATCATCATCATGCATTATGACACATGCACATGTGGCCCATCATCATCATGCATTATGACACATGCACATGTGGCCCATCATCATCATGATGCATTATGACACATGCACATGTGGCCCATCATCATCATGATGCATTATGACACATGCACATGTGGCCCATCATCATCATGATGCATTATGACACATGCACATGTGGCCCATCATCATCATGATGCATTATGACACATGCACATGTGGCCCATCATCATCATCATGATGCATTATGACACATGCACATGTGGCCCATCATCATCATGATGCATTATGACATGCACATGTGGCCCATCATCATCATCATCATGCATTATGACACATGCACATGTGGCCCATCATCATCATGATGCATTATGACACATGCACATGTGGCCCATCATCATCATCATGATGCATTATGACACATGCACATGTGGCCCATCATCATCATGATGCATTATGACACATGCACATGTGGCCCATCATCATCATGATGCATTATGACACATGCACATGTGGCCCATCATCATCATGATGCATTATGACACATGCACATGTGGCCCATCATCATCATGATGCATTATGACACATGCACATGTGGCCCATCATCATCATGATGCATTATGACACATGCACATGTGGCCCATCATCATCATCATGATGCATTATGACACATGCACTCAGAGATGGTACCCCCGTGGATAGACCAGCACTTGGCATGGAGAAGACCTCATGATGCCAAGATCTCTCTCTCTCTCTCTCTCTCTCTCTCTCTCTCTCTCTCTCTCACCCACACACCCACACACACGGAGGGGGGGGGGGGGGGGGGCAGCAGAGTAGGCCAACAGCTGGCGCGTTCGCCAGGGGTGTGGGGGTGTTTGGGGGGGGGGTTATTTATACACTTCCTCCCAATGTGTGTGTGTGTGTGTGGGGGAGAGAGAGAGAGAGAGAGAGAGAGAGAGAGAGAGAGAGAGAGAGAGAGAGAGAGAGAGTGTGTGTTTGTACGTGTATGTTTGTATGTGTGTGTGTGTGTGTGTGTGTGGGAGAGAGAGAGAGAGAGAGAGAGAGAGAGAGAGAGAGAGAGAGAGAGAGAGAGAGAGAGAGTTTGTACGTGTATGTTTGTATGTGTGTGTGTGTGTGTGTGTGTGTGGGAGAGAGAGAGAGAGAGAGAGAGAGAGAGAGAGAGAGAGAGAGAGAGAGAGAGAGAGAGAGAGAGAGAGAGTGTTTGTACGTGTATGTTTGTATGTGTGTGTGTGTGTGTGTGTGTGTGTGTGGGAGAGAGAGAGAGAGAGAGAGAGAGAGAGAGAGAGAGAGAGAGAGAGAGAGAGAGAGAGAGAGAGTGTGTTTGTACGTGTATGTTTGTATGTGTGTGTGTGTGTGTGTGTGTGGGAGAGAGAGAGAGAGAGAGAGAGAGAGAGAGAGAGAGAGAGAGAGAGAGAGAGAGAGAGAGTGTTTGTACGTGTATGTTTGTATGTGTGTGTGTGTGTGTGTGTGTGTGTGTGTGTGTGTGTGTGTGTGAGAGAGAGAGAGAGAGAGAGAGAGAGAGAGAGAGAGAGAGAGAGAGAGAGAGAGAGAGTGTTTGTACGTGTATGTTTGTATGTGTGTGTGTGTGTGTGTGTGTGTGTGTGTGTGTGGGAGAGAGAGAGAGAGAGAGAGAGAGAGAGAGAGAGAGAGAGAGAGAGAGAGAGAGTGTGTTTGTACGTGTATGTTTGTATGTGTGTGTGTGTGTGTGTGTGTGTGTGTGTGTGTGTGTGGGAGAGAGAGAGAGAGAGAGAGAGAGAGAGAGAGAGAGAGAGAGAGAGAGAGAGAGAGAGAGAGAGAGAGTGTTTGTACGTGTATGTTTGTATGTGTGTGTGTGTGTGTGGGAGAGAGAGAGAGAGAGAGAGAGAGAGAGAGAGAGAGAGAGAGAGAGAGAGAGAGAGAGAGAGAGTGTTTGTACGTGTATGTTTGTATGTGTGTGTGTGGTGTGGGAGAGAGAGAGAGAGAGAGAGAGAGAGAGAGAGAGAGAGAGAGAGAGAGAGAGAGAGAGAGAGAGAGAGTGTTTGTACGTGTATGTTTGTATGTGTGTGGTGTGTGTGTGTGTGTGTGGGAGAGAGAGAGTGAGAGAGAGAGAGAGAGAGAGAGAGAGAGAGAGAGAGAGAGAGAGTGTTTGTACGTGTATGTTGTATGTGTGTGTGTGTGTGTGTGTGTGTGTGTGTGAGAGAGAGAGAGAGAGAGAGAGAGAGAGAGAGAGAGAGAGAGAGAGAGAGAGAGAGAGAGAGAGAGAGAGTGTTTGTACGTGTATGTTTGTATGGTGTGTGTGTGTGTGGT
>NC_092272.1:992500-1002500 GCF_036320965.1 Panulirus ornatus | reverse complement strand
TGCTAGGATGTCGTTAGTAGGCGCTAGGATGTCGTTAGTAGGTGCTAGGATGTCGTTAGTAGGCGCTAGGATGTCGTTAGTAGGTGCTAGGATGTCTTAAGTAGGTCGCTAGGATCGTAGTAGGTGCTAGGATGCGTTGTAGGCGCTAGGATGTCGTTAGTAGGCAGCTAGGATGTCGTTAGTAGGCGCTAGAATGTTAGTAGGTGCTAGGATGTCGTTAGTAGGCGCTAGGATGTCGTTAGTAGGCGCTAGGATGTCGTTAGTAGGCTAGGATGTCGTTAGTAGGAGCTAGGATGTCGTTAGTAGGCGCTAGGATGTCGTTAGTAGGAGCTAGGATGTCGTTAGTAGGCGCTAGGATGTCGTTAGTAGGCGCTAGGATGTCGTTAGTAGGCGCTAGGATGTCGTTAGTAGGCGCTAGGATGTCGTTAGTAGGCGGTAATATTCCGTTAGTATCTGACTTAATAGATAGGCTGTGACTGACTCAATAGATAGGCTGTGACTCAATTAGATAGGCTATAACTCAATAGATAGGCTGTGACTCAATAGATAGGCTGTGACCCATTAGATAGGCTGTGACTCAATAGATAGGCTGTAACTCAACAGATAGACTGTGACACAATAGATAGGCTGTGACTCAACAGATAGACTGTGACTCAATAGATAGGCTGTAACTCAACAGATAGACTGTGACTCAATAGATAGGCTGTGACTGACTCAGTAGATAGGCTGTGACTCAATAGATAGGCTGTGACTTTGGTGTGTAATATGTACTATGCCAGTACATAGAATTGTACTAAAGACGATTAACTAATGACTAGTTATGATTGTTGGGCTGTTATGGTGTGTAATATGTACTACACCAGTACATAGAAATGTACTAAAGATGAGGGCTATTGTGGCGTATTTCTTAAGTACGTAGAAATGTGCTATGAGATGGATTTGACGCATCGATGCGTATTTTATAACTACGCATTTTTAAACGCTGCATTGTAGAGGGGGAGGGGAGGGATTGGGTTGGCGTAGGTGGGGGAGGAGTGTGGTTGCATGGGTGGGAAGGGGGACTTTGGCTGCTGCGTTGTATAGGGGGAAGGGGAGGGAAGGGATTGGGTTGGCGTGGGGGAGGAGTGTGGTTGCATGGGTGGGGAAGGGGGACTTTGGCTGCTGCGTTGTGTAGGGGGGAGGGAAGGATTGGGTTGGCGTAGATAGGGGAGTGTGGTTGCATGGGTGGGGAAGGGGGACTTTGGCTGCTTCGTTGTATAGGGGGGAGGGAAGGATTGGGTTGGCGTGGGGGAGGAGTGTGGTTGCATGGGTGGGGAAGGGGGACTTTGGCTGCTGCGTTGTATAGGGGGGAGGGAAGGATTGGGTTGGCGTGGGGGAGGAGTGTGGTTGCATGGGTGGGGAAGGGGGACTTTGGCTGCTGCGTTGTAGAGGGGGGGAGGGAAGGATTGGGTTGGCGTAGGTGGGGGAGTGTGGTTGCATGGGTGGGGAAGGGGGACTTTGGCTGCTGCGTTGTGGAGGGGGGGAGGGAAGGATTGGGTTGGCGTAGGTGGGGGAGTGTGGTTGCATGGGTGGGGAAGGGGGACTTTGGCTGCTGCGTTGTATAGGGGGAAGGGGACGGAAGGGATTGGGTTGGCGTAGGTGGGGGAGGAGTGTGGTTGCATGGGTGGGGGAGGGGGACTTTGGCTGTTGGGCTTTGAAGAGGGGGAGGGAGAGTATGTGGGGGTGGGGGGTGGGGAGTATATTCTTGTACGGATTCTTAAAGGGGGGGGCTATACTCGTGAGTATGTCAGCGTAGTTCCTTCCAGTACGCATTGTAGTATATTCTTAGTATATGCATAGTATTATATTCCTAGTATACGCATTGTAGTATATTCTTAGTATACGCATCGTTATATTCCTAGTATACTCATTGTATTATATTCCTAGTTTGCGCATTGAAGTATATTCCTAGTATACGCATTGTAGTATATTCCTAGTATACGCATTGTAGTATATTCCTAGTATACGCATTGTAGTATATTCCTAGTATACGCATTGTAGTATATTCCTAGTATATTCCTAGGCTTCTAAAGGGATTTTTGAGTTAGGCTTTTGTGTTGTGAGTCAAGTCAGTCTTCCGGTGCTGGAGGTGTTGTGAACGGTTGTAGATAGACTCATAACACGGGACTCAAAAGGCGTTATGAGCGTAGAGAGATCGGGAAAATTATATTTGGCTTGTCGTGAAATTCTAACATTGGGGGAGGGTTTTGATTTGGCGAGCATGTTTGTTGACATTTTGTCAGTCAGCTGACTGGCGGACATGTTTGTTGACATTTCATCAGTCAGCTGATTTGGGGTGGACATCTTTGTTTACATGTCGTCAATCAGCTGATTGGCGGGCATGTATGTTTACATTTCGTCAATCAGCTGATTGGCATACATCTTTGTTTACATTTCGTCAATCAGCTAATTAGGGAGCTAGTTTGTTTACATTTCATCACTCAGCTGATGTGGGGGCCACATGTTTGTTTAAATGTCGTCAATCAGCTGATTGGCGGGCATGTTTATTTACATGTCAGTCAGCTGATTTGGGCGCCATCTTTGTTTCATTTCATCACTCAGCTGATTTGGAGGCCATGTTTGTTTACATGTCGTCAATCAGCTGAGTGGCATAGACTCGTATTTTTCCCCCGGTATAGCGTACGTGGTCCAGGAATAAATAGGTGATTTATATTTAGTGACATTTACGATAAATGCGTTATTTGCCCAGGAAGTGTTTTCGAGATCCTCTTAGATATGGTAACCTTAGATCTTTAGATTGAGGTGAGGGAGGGTGGCCAGATAAAGGGGGTATCTTGGTAACCGGGGTTACCCAAAGAGAGGGGAAGGGGAGGGGAGATCTGAATACTATTCCCTGAGTTACTAAGGATAACAGGGTCTTTGGAGGAGGGGAGGGAGGGAGGGGGAGGAATGCGAGGGAGGGGGATATTCCCCTCACCCCCCTTCCTCCACCCTACCCCACCCCCTTTTCCTCCCTCCCTCCCCCTCCTACCCCTCGGGTTTGTTGGTCAAGGACACCACCCCTCCCCTCTCCTTCCCCTCCCCTCTCCTCCTCTTCCCCTCCCTCCCTCCCTTCTGACCGGCCTCCTAACCCCCTCCCTCCCTCCCTCCCCTCCCAGGACCACCTCCCCTCGCTGCCCCGGCCTTCTAAACTCCCCCTCCTCCCTCCCACTCCCCTCCTCCCCCACCACCCGAGGGTAGTGGAGGGGGAGGGGGAGGGGTAATGGCGTCTACCCCTTCCCCCAGTTCTGGGTCTTCGCCAAGGTAAACAGATATAGGCCCAGCTTTATAGGCGTATGGTAAGAAGAAAAGTTCTTTTGTGGCGTCGTATTCTAATGTGTTGTTTGAAATGGGGTCAGGTTAGGTTCACAGTGGATTGGGGATAGACAGGACGGGGATAGACTGGATTGGGGATAAACTGGATTGGGGATAGACTGGATTGGGGATAAACTGGATTGGGGATAGACTGGATTGGGGATAAACTGGATTGGGGATAGACTGGATTGGGGATAAACTGGATTGGGGATAGACTGGATTGGGGATAGACTGGATTGGGGATAAACTGGATTGGGGATAGACTGGATTGGGGATAAACTGGATTGAGGATAGACTGGATTGGGGATAAACTGGATTGGGGATAGACTGGATTGGGGATAAACTGGATTGGGGATAGACTGGATTGGGGATAGACTGGATTGGGGATAAACTGGATTGGGGATAAACTGGATTGGGGATAAACTGGATTGAGGATAGACTGGATTGGGGATAAACTGGATTGGGGATAGACTGGATTGGGGATAGACTGGATTGGGGATAGACTGGATTGGGGATAGACTGGATTGAGGATAGACTGGATTGGGGGATAGACAGGACGGGGATAGACTGGATTGGGGATAGACAGGATCGGGGATAAACTGGATTAGGGATAAACTGGATCGGGGATAGACTAGGTTGGGAATAGACAGGATTGAGGATAGACTGGATTGGGGGATAGACAGGGTCGGTGATAGATTGTATTAGGGATAGACTTGATTGGGGATAGACAGGATTGGGGATAGACAGGATCGGGGATAGACAGGATTGGGGATAGACAGGATCGGGGATACATTGGATTGTGGATAAACTGGATTGGCAATAGATTTGGTTGGGGATAGACTTATTGGGATAGACTGGATTGGGGATAGACAGGATCGGGGATAGACTGGATTGGGGTAGACTGGATTGGGGATAGACAGGATTGGGGATAGACTGGATTGGCAATAGATTTGGTTGGGGATAGACTTATTGGGATAGACTGGATTGGGGATAGACTTATTGGGATAGACTGGATTGGGGATAGACAGGATTGGGGATAGACTGGATTGGGGATAGACTGGATTGTGGATAGTCTGAATTGGGGATAGACTGGATTGGGGATAGACTGGATTGGGGATAGACTGGATTGGGGTAGACTGGATTGTGGATAGTCTGAATTGGGGATAGACTGGATTGGGGATAGACTGGATTGGTTATATATATATATATTATATATTTATTATGCTTAGTCGCTGTCTCCCGCGTTAGCGAGGTAGCGCAAGGAAGCGGATGTAAGAATGGCCCAACCCACCCACATACACATGTATACACATAAACGCCCCACACACGCACATATACATACATATACATTTCAGCGTATTCATACCTATACACACACACAGACATATACATATATACACATTTCTGCGTATTCATACCTATACACACACACAGACATATACATATATACACATTTCAGCTTATTCATACCTATACACACACACAGACATATACATATATACACATTTCAGCTTATTCATACCTATACACACACACAGACATATACATATATACACATTTCTGCGTATTCATACCTATACACACACAGACATATACATATATACACATTTCAGCTTATTCATACCTATACACACACAGACATATACATATATACACATTTCAGCTTATTCATACCTATACACACACACAGACATATACATATATGCACATTTCAGCGCATTCATACCTATACACACACACAGACATATACATATATATACATTTCAGCTTATTCATACCTATACACACACAGACATATACATATATACACATTTCAGCTTATTCATACCTATACACACAGACATGTACATATATACACATTTCAGCTTATTCATACCTATACACACACAGACATATACATATATACACATTTCAGCGTATTCATACCCACACACACACACACACACACACACACACACACACACACAGACATATACATATATACACATTTCAACTTATTCATACCTATACACACTCAGACATATACATATATACACATTTCAGCTTATTCATACCTAAATACACACACAGACATATACATATATACACATTTCAGCGCATTCATACCTATACACACACACAGACATATACATATATACACATTTCAGAGTATTCATATCTATACACACACACAGACATACATATATACACATTTCAGCTTATTCATACCTATACACACACACACACACACACACACACACACACACACACACACACACACACACACAGACATATACATATATACACATTTCAGAGTATTCATATCTATACACACACACAGACACAGACATATACATATATACACATATACACGTTTTTGTCTTGTCCTTTTGAGGAAAAGATGAATTTTCTAGTGAATGGGAGAAAGGGGGGTCTGTATTCCACCCCCCTTCCCCCCCTTCCCCCCACTATTTGCTTGGTAATTAAGTGAGCTTCGTTAACACACGGATGTGACCCGCTTTCAGGTAGGAAGGTGTGACCTTTCGGGGTTGGGGGGGTCAGGTCAGAAAGGCCCCCCTCCGCCATCCAGCCCAGTGTGTGTGGACCCCCATGATGTAATCAATGTTGCACTTGTGTGCGCTCACGCTCAAACCTGTGTATTTGTTCCAGTATTTGCATTTTTTGTTTTGTTTTTTGTCTGTGTGTGTGTGTGTGTGTGTTTGTGTGTGTGTCTGTGTGTGTGTGTGTCTGTGTGTGTGTGTGTGTGTGTGTGTGTGTTTGTGTGTGTGTCTGTGTGTGTGTGTGTCTGTGTGTGTGTGTGTGTGTCTGTGTGTGTGTGTGTCTGTGTGTGTGTGTTTGTGTGTGTGTCTGTGTGTGTGTGTCTGTGTGTGTGTGTGTGTCTGTGTGTGTGTGTGTGTGTGTGTGTGTCTGTGTCTGTGTGTGTGTGTGTGTGTCTGTGTGTGTGTGTGTGTGTGTGGGAACGTGTTTGAATGTCTCAAGTTCGGCATAGTGGGTGTCATGTCTCATGTTCGGCACACGTCGTATTGGGTGTCATGTCTCAAGTTCGGCATAGTGGGTGTCATGTCTCAAGTTCGGCACGAGTCGTATTGGGTGTCATGTCTCAAGTTAGGCATAGTGGGTGTCATGTCTCATGTTCGGCACACGTCATATTGGGTATTATGTCTCAAGTTCGGCACACGTTGAATTGGGTATTGTGTCTCAAGTTCGGCACACGTCATATTGGGTATTGTGTCTCAAGTTCGGCACACGTCATATTGGGTATTATGTCTCAAGTTCGGCACACGTCATATTGGGTATTGTGTCTCAAGTTCGGCACACGTCATATTGGGTTTCATGTCTCAAGTTCGGCACACGTTGAATTGGGTATCATGTCTCAAGTTAGGCATACGCCAGGTTGAGTGTTATGTCTCAAGTTAGGCATTTACCATATTGGGTATCGTCTCAAGTTCGGCACACGTCATATTGGGTGTCATGTCTCAAGTTCGGCACACGTCATATTGGGTGTCATGTCTCAAGTTAGGCACACGTCATATTGGGTATTATGTCTCAAGTTAGGCACACGCCATATTGGGTGTCATAAGGCCATTTTCGTGGCTCTTCTGAAAGACCTTTTTTGACCCTTTGTAAAAGGTGTCTGAAAGCCATTTTTGAGCCTTTGTCAAAGGTGTCTGAAAGCCATTTTTGAGCCTTTGTAAAAGGTGTCTGAAAGCCATTTTTGAGCCTCTGTAAAATGTGTCTGAAAGCCATTTTTGAGCCTTTGTAAAAGGTGTCTGAAAGACCTTTTTGACCCTTAGTAAAAGGTGTCTGAAAGCCATTTTTGAGCCTTTGTAAAAGGTGTCTGAAAGCCATTTTTGAGCCTTTGTAAAAGGTGTCTGAAAGCCATTTTTGAGCCTTTGTAAAAGGTGTCTGAAAGCCGTTTTTGAGCCTTTGTAAAAAGGTGTCTGAAAGCCATTTTTGAGCCTTTGTAAAAGGTGTCTGTAAGCCATTTTTGAGCCTTTGTAAAAGGTGTCTGAAAGCCATTTTTGAGCCTTTGTAAAAGGTGTCTGAAAGTCATTTTTGAGCCTTTGTAAAAGGTGTCTGAAAGCCATTTTTGAGCCTTTGTAAAAGGTGTCTGAAAGCCATTTTTGAGCCTTTGTAAAAGGTGTCTGAAAGCCGTTTTTGAGCCTTTGTAAAAAGGTGTCTGAAAGCCATTTTTGAGCCTTTGTAAAAGGTGTCTGTAAGCCATTTTTGAGCCTTTGTAAAAGGTGTCTGAAAGCCATTTTTGAGCCTTTGTAAAAGGTGTCTGAAAGCCATTTTTGAGCCTTTGTAAAAGGTGTCTGAAAGCCATTTTTGAGCCTTTGTAAAAGGTGTCTGAAAGCCATTTTTGAGCCTTTGTAAAAGGTGTCTGAAAGCCATTTTTGAGCCTTTGTAAAAGGTGTCTGAAAGCCATTTTTGAGCCTTTGTAAAAGGTGTCTGAAAGCCATTTTTGAGCCTTTGTAAAAGGTGTGTCTTTATATTTTACTCTTGATAAATGCATTAATATGATTTTTTTTATTTTATACATAATCGCTACCTCGCTGACGCGGGAAACAGCGATTATGTACAGTAACAATAAAAAAAAATTATGTATTGATATTCATCTTCATTTATCGTGTATAACGTATTTATTGTCCGTTTTCTGTATTATGTATTTATATTCATCTTCATTTATCGTGTATGACGTATTTATTGTCCGTTTTCTGTATTATGTATTGATATTCATCTTCATTTATCGTGTATAACGTATTTATTGTCCGTTTTCTGTATTATGTATTGATATTAATCTTCATTTATCGTGTATAACGTATTTATTGTCCGTTTTCTGTATTATGATGTATTGATATTCATCTTCATTTATCGTGTATAACGTATTTATTGTCCGTTTTCTGTATTATGATGTATTGATATTCATCTTCATTTATCGTGTATAACGTATTTATTGTCCGTTTTCTGTATTATGTATTGATATTCATCTTCATTTATCGTGTATAACGTATTTATTGTCCGTTTTCTGTATTATGTATTGATATTCATCTTCATTTATCGTGTATAACGTATTTATTGTCCGTTTTCTGTATTATGTATTGATATTCATCTTCATTTATCGTGTATAACGTATTTATTGTCCGTTTTCTGTATTATGTATTGATATTCATCTTCATTTATCGTGTATAACGTATTTATTGTCCGTTTTCTGTATTATGTATTGATATTCATCTTCATTTATCGTGTATAACGTATTTATTGTCCGTTTTCTGTATTATGTATTGATATTCATCTTCATTTATCGTGTATAACGTATTTATTGTCCGTTTTCTGTATTATGTATTGATATTCATCTTCATTTATCGTGTATAACGTATTTATTGTCCGTTTTCTGTATTATGTATTGATATTCATCTTCATTTATCGTGTATAACGTATTTATTGTCCGTTTTCTGTATTATGTATTGATATTCATCTTCATTTATCGTGTATAACGTATTTATTGTACGTTTTCTGTATTATGTATTGATATTCATCTTCATTTATCGTGTATAACGTATTTATTGTACGTTTTCTGTATTATGTATTGATATTCATCTTCATTTATCGTGTATAACGTATTTATTATCCGTTTTCTGTATTATGTATGTATTCATCTTCATTTATCGTGTATAACGTATTTATTGTCCGTTTTCTGTATTATGTATTAATCTTCATTTATCGTGTATAACGTATTTATTGTCCGTTTTCTGTATTATGTATTGATATTCATCTTCATTTATCGTGTATAACGTATTTATTATCCGTTTTCTGTATTATGTATTAATCTTCATTTATCGTGTATAACGTATTTATTGTCCGTTTTCTGTATTATGTATTGATATTCATCTTCATTTATCGTGTATAACGTATTTATTGTCCGTTTTCTGTATTATGTATTGATATTCATCTTCATTTATCGTGTATAACGTATTTATTGTCCGTTTTCTGTATTATGTATTGATATTCATCTTCATTTATCGTGTATAACGTATTTATTGTCCGTTTTCTGTTGTTGTTCCCCTATGTGTGGCAGACTTAAGACTGGCACAATAAACCAGCCCAGCTTGACACGTGAGATAAACCGGTCCAACTTGACACGTGAGATAAACCATCCCAACTTGACACGTGAGATAAACCATCCCAACTTGACACGTGAGATAAACCAGCCCAACTTGACACGTGAGATAAACCATCCCAACTTGACACGTGAGATAAACCATCCCAACTTAAGACTGGCACAATAAACCAGCCCAACTTGACACGTGAGATAAACCAGCCCAACTTGACACTTGAGATAAACCAGCCCAACTTGACACGTGAGATAAACCATCCCAACTTGACACGTGAGATAAACCATCCCAACTTAAGACTGGCACAATAAACCAGCCCAGCTTGACACGTGAGATAAACCAGCCCAACTTAAGACTGGCACAATAAACCAGCCCAGCTTGACACGTGAGATAAACCAGCCCAACTTAAGACTGGCACAATAAACCAGCCCAGCTTGACACGTGAGATAAACCAGCCCAACTTGAGACTGGCACAATAAACCAGCCCAACTTGACACGTGAGATAAACCAGCCCAGCTTGACACGTGAGA